>NC_092092.1:88580679-88653179 GCF_045679555.1 Salvelinus alpinus | reverse complement strand
CTCTGTCGTTGCATCTCTCCATTGCTCTATCATTGTATCTCTTCATCTAGCCATCCCTCTATCTCTTCATCCCTCTATCGTTGCATCTCTCCATTGCTCTATCATTGTATCTCTTCATCTAGCCATCCCTCTATCTCTTCATCCCTCTATCGTTGCATCTCTCCATTGCTCTATCATTGTATCTCTTCATCTAGCCATCCCTCTATCTCTTCATCCCTCTATCATTGTCTCTCCATCATTATATCTCTCTATCACTGTATCTCTTCATCTAGCCATCCCTCTATCGTTGCATCTCTCCATTGCTCTATCATTGTATCTCTTCATCTAGCCATCCCTCTATCTCTTCATCCCTCTATCGTTGCATCTCTCCATTGCTCTATCATTGTATCTCTTCATCTAGCCATCCCTCTATCTCTTCATCCCTCTATCATTGCATCTCTCCATTGCTCTATCATTGTATCTCCTCATCTAGCCATCCCTCTATCTCTTCATCCCTCTATCATTGTCTCTCCATCATTATATCTCTCTATCACTGTATCTCTTCATCTAGCCATCCCTCTATCGTTGCATCTCTCCATTGCTCTATCATTGTATCTCTCCATCACTGTATCTCTTCATCTCTCATCCCTCTGTCGTTGTACAGTATCTCTCCATTGCTATATCATTGTATCTCTCCATCATTGCATCTCTTAAACTCTTCATCCCTCTATCGTTGAATCTCTCCATTGCTCTATTTAAACGCCAAATATCAAACAATTGGTGACATTTAGTCAAATCTCTCGTGAGAGGCTGTCCTGTCTAATAACTGTCTGTTGCTTAGTGATCCAAGCTGGTCTCCAGTTGTCTAACCAGGTGAACATGTTAAGCTGGTCTCCAGTTGTCTAAACAGGTCAACATGTTAAGCCAGTCTTCTGTTCTCTCCCCAGGACAACATGTTAAGACAGTCTCCTGTTCTCTCCCCAGGACAACATGTTAAGCCAGTCTTCTGTTCTCTCCCCAGGACAACATGTTAAGCCAGTCTTCTGTTCTCTCCCCAGGACAACATGTTAAGCCAGTCTTCTGTTCTCTCCCCAGGACAACATGTTAAGCTGGTCTCCTGTTCTCTCCCCAGGACAACATGTTAAGCCAGTCTCCTGTTCTCTCCCCAGGACAACATGTTAAGCCAGTCTTCTGTTCTCTCCCCAGGACAACATGTTAAGACAGTCTTCTGTTCTCTCCCCAGGACAACATGTTAAGCTGGTCTCCTGTTCTCTCCCCAGGACAACATGTTAAGCCAGTCTCCTGTTCTCTCCCCAGGACAACATGTTAAGACAGTCTCCTGTTCTCTCCCCAGGACAACATGTTAAGACAGTCTCCTGTTCTCTCCCCAGGACAACATGTTAAGACAGTCTCCTGTTCTCTCCCCAGGTCAACATGTTAAGACAGTCTCCTGTTCTCTCCCCAGGACAACATGTTAAGACAGTCTCCTGTTCTCTCCCCAGGACAACATGTTAAGACAGTCTCCTGTTCTCTCCCCAGGACAACATGTTAAGACAGTCTCCTGTTCTCTCCCCAGGACAACATGTTAAGACAGTCTCCTGTTCTCTCCCCAGGACAACATGTTAAGACAGTCTCCTGTTCTCTCCCCAGGACAACATGTTAAGACAGTCTCCTGTTCTCTCCCCAGGACAACATGTTAAGCCAGTCTCCTGTTCTCTCCCCAGGACAACATGTTAAGACAGTCTCCTGTTCTCTCCCCAGGACAACATGTTAAGACAGTCTCCTGTTCTCTCCCCAGGACAACATGTTAAGACAGTCTCCTGTTCTCTCCCCAGGACAACATGTTAAGACAGTCTCCTGTTCTCTCCCCAGGACAACATGTTAAGCCAGTCTCCTGTTCTCTCCCCAGGACAACATGTTAAGCCAGTCTCCTGTTCTCTCCCCAGGACAACATGTTAAGCCAGTCTCCTGTTCTCTCCCCAGGACAACATGTTAAGCCAGTCTCCTGTTCTCTCCCCAGGACAACATGTTAAGACAGTCTCCTGTTCTCTCCCCAGGACAACATGTTAAGACAGTCTCCTGTTCTCTCCCCAGGACAACATGTTAAGACAGTCTCCTGTTCTCTCCCCAGGACAACATGTTAAGACAGTCTCCTGTTCTCTCCCCAGGACAACATGTTAAGACAGTCTCCTGTTCTCTCCCCAGGACAACATTTTAAGACAGTCTCCTGTTCTCTCCCCAGGACAACATGTTAAGACAGTCTCCTGTTCTCTCCCCAGGACAACATGTTAAGCCAGTCTCCTGTTCTCTCCCCAGGACAACATGTTAAGCCCTTGACTTGTTATTGAATGTGATGCTGATGGCCTGTTCTCTCCCCAGGACAACCAGACAGACAGTGGGATGGTTCTGTCGTCAGAGGAGTTTGAGATGATCCAACACGAACACAGAGGAGCCAAGTATGTTTAACACACCAATAACATCATGCCCTTTAAATGACAAGCCGCCTGTCTGTCTGTGTGGGTCCTGTCTGTCTGTGTGGGTCCTGTCTGTGTGGGTCCTGTCTGTCTGTCTGTGTGGGTCCTGTCTGTTTTTTGAAAATGTTTTTTAAAAACTGGTCAGAAAATAACAGCATATCGTCCTAACAGCTGTCTCCCCTCCCCTCTTCCTACCTCCCCTCCTCTCTTCCTACCTCCTCTCCCCTACCCTCCCCGCCCACCTCCTCCCCTCCTCTCCCACCTCCTCCTCTCATCTTCTCCTCTCCCACCTCCCCCTTCCCTCTTCTCTCCCACCTCCTCCCCTCTTCCCACCTCCTCCCCTCTCCTCTCCTCTCCCACCTCCTCCCCTCCCCTCCCCGCCCACCTCCTCTCCTCCCCTCTCCCCGCCAACCTCCTCCCCTCCTCTCCCACCTCCTCCCCTCCCCTCCTCTCCCACCTCCCCGCCCACCTCCTCCCCTCTCCCTCCCCGCCCACCTCCTCCCCTCTCCAACCTCCTCCCCTCCCCTCCCTCCCCGCCCACCTCCTCCCCTCCCCGCCCACCTCTTCCCCTCCCACCTCCTCCCCTCCCCTCCTCTCCCAAATCCCCGCCCACCTCCTCCCCTCTCCCCTCCTCTCCCACCTCCGCTCCTCTCCCCCCAGAAGTACAGAGCGCCTGGTGGTGGTAGAGTCCAGCGGTAGCTCCGTTAATTCCAGACACCGACCAGCCTTCCTCTCCCAGCTCTCTGGCCAGACCTTTTACAACAACGAGTATGGTCAGCTGTCAGAGGAGGGCAGGGTCCTGGACTTCTTCTCCTCCCCTGACGATACACGCTGCCTCGCATCCTCCAACCTGTGATGTCATCATCATCAAAGTGGGCTAGCCCCTCCCCCTCTGATGTCATTATTATAATCACAATGGGCTAGCCTCCCCCCCTCTAACCTGTGATGTCATCATTATCATCATCAAAGTGGGCTAGCCCCTCCCCATCCGATGTCATTATCATCTCAGTGGGCTAGCCCCTCCCCCTCTAACCTGTGATGTCATCATCACAGTGGGCTAGCCCCTCCCCCTCTAACCTGTGATGTTATCACCACAGTGGGCTAGCCCCTCCCCCTCTAACCTGTGATGTTATCACCACAGTGGGCTAGCCCCTCCCCCTCTAACCTGTGATGTCATCGTTATCACCACAGTGGGCTAGCCTCTCCCCCTCCAACCTGTGATTGACTACAGTGGGTTCTAACAGTTTGGAGTCCTAACTGAATATTGCTGCTTCACTATTTTTTAAGAAATTAGCAATATTAATTTTGGATTCCAGTCTTGCTAGCCACAAGGGTTGGGAGTATGTTGTAGTATACTCAATTCCCTCTGTGTCCCTCCTTCCCCTCTTCATGGCCTACTGGACTGAGCTGTCTGTACCTGCAGTTCTCTATCCAACCACTGGGTGGCAGTAGTATGTCAAAACCAAAGTATTTTATATCTACCACAGTTCAGATTTTATACAGAGTAAGCTTCTTTTGTTTATTTGTACAAAAATATGAAAATAAAAAAGGCAATATATCTTCTTTAGTCATGTCTCACATCTGTTATTTTGTTAATTATGATAATGGAAGAGTCCAAACTTTAAATTACAGTATGTGAGTCTGATCTGTTAGTACAACACCTCATGATTAGGTCACTGTAGAGTGAGGAGGAGGGGTGTTCAGAGAATGGACTGGATGTAATGTAGGAAGACCAGAGATGTAATATAGGAAGACCAGAGATGTAATATAGGAAGACCAGAGATGTAATATATGAAGACCAGAGATGTAATATATGCTGGTGACTTAATGTCTCTACTCCAGATGACTTAACTGGTTCAGACAGGTCTAGAATGTTCTGTATTGGCATCTCTCTAGGGTGCATCCCAAATGGCTCCACATTGAGTGCACTACTTCTGACCAGGGCCCTTAGGACTCTGGACAAAAGTAGTGCACTTTATAGGGAACAGAGTGCCAAGTGGGACAGAACAAAGGTTTCGGGAGCATCCATCCACCTGACTGAAGGAGGGATGAGGGTGAAGGAGTCATCAACGATGGCGTTTTGACAAAGATGACGGAGTAAAAGCCTCTTGACATAATGTACTTGTGGTCTCGGCTGAGGATAGAACAACGAAGATCAACGACATGTGGTCTCAGATATCTGCTAAACTATTACCGCCTTTATCAGTGATGGGCGTAGGACTGGTGACTAAGATGAGGTGACAGCGTAAAAACAACAGCCCAGACACAGCTAGCTACATGTGGACTGAATCAGGGAGCTGAAGTCAACATTGCTAGGTTAAACACACGTCGGCAGAGTGGAACTATAGAATTACAATGAGCTCCAGTTCTATGGGTGGAACGTTCCCACTAAAGTATCAAACAAATACGCCTGTATAAAAGAAAAAGTTTTATGAAACACGTTTTCATCGGCTTGGAATATTCCAGGCCGATTGAGTAATGACAGCGAGTAACTAGATCATCACAAAAATCATCGTCTCTAAAAAAACAGGAAGGAGATTGAATAGTCTGAGGTCAGTGGTTGTCTGTTGTCATGAGGAAGTAGGAACTGGAACACCGTGGTTGCTAAGGTAACTTTACTGCTAGTACAACGGGTTGTTGCAGTGGATGACACGTCATCGGATTCTCTCATAACAGGAACATGTCTGACCTAGTCCAGAAATACCCGTTTTAACAAAGACTTCAGTGGCCTTCATCTTAGTTGGCATGGTAACGATGAGCCCATTGATAAAGACCATCTTGACGGAATCCCAAATGGCACCCTATTCCCTGTGTAGTGCACTACTTTGATGATAGCCCTATGGGCCCTGGTCTAAAAGTCATGCACTACATTTGGAGATAGAAGGGGGCTATATCCCAAATGGCACCCTAACTAAACAGTTCCCTCCCTTCCCACTGAAACCCTTTAACAAAGGTCAAACGGATAATACCGAATTGTTATCAATTTCAAAGCAAAAGAACACAACACATTTACATACAGACAGTGTAAAATATAAAGACGAAACTAAGAAAATACTATTCTTTTGGCAAAAATAAGACATCCGAATCCTTTAAAAATTATCAGAAAGTAAAAAATAAAAAAAATTAAATGGGTAAAAGCAAGAAGAATTTCATTACAAAAAGATGAGACACAAGGACATTGAACAGATAGTACGGTCAGTCACAATGGATTTTGGGAAACATTCTATAAAAAGGGGCGGGGCAGAAAAGATTTGACCACTGATTGCCAACGTTGTCGCTGGTCTATAATTCAGCCAATACCGTCACAGATTCAACACTATGAAATGACAATCAGAAACCCCTGGTTCAGTCAACGTTGAAAACAACAACGTTTACAGAACGCTGAAAAGACGTGATTTGTATTTGTGAGACACGACATGGGCTTCACAAGACGTAAAGGCACAACTTACGATCTTCCGACAGTCGACCGTCCATCCCGTTGTCGTATGGGGAAATGGAATGCCAGTCTCTATCTCAAGAGTATAAAGTCTCCGTTCCTTAATCTACTCTGACAGATGAAGGAACGTATGCCTCAGTGGGTAGAGCATGGCACTTGTAATGCCAGGATGGTGGGTTCGATTCCCGTTGGGGCCACACATAAAGAAAATGTGTACCATGAATGCTTTGAAAAAGATCGTCAGCTAAATAGTATATATATTGTTATTATTATTCAAGCAGGTGAAGGAGAGGAAGCAGGTGAAGGAGAGGAAGCAGGTGAAGGAGAGGAAGCAGGTGAAGGAGAGGAAGCAGGTGAAGGAGAGGAAGCCTGTAGACTATTGAGATACACCCTTCTGATGTTATAAATACATTTTATGGGGGGCGTAGTGATACGTAGTGATGCGTCCTCAGGACAGCGTAGTGATATGTCCTCAGGACATCTTTCCTATCTGGATCTTCTTCCAGGCCTCGGAGGCTGTGAATATACAGGAGTCTATGATACCTGCTACCGTGAACGTCCCCCCGATGATAGCACAGATCTGGGGAGGAGAGGGAGGACAGGTTACGGTTATGGGTTAAGGTCAGAGGTTAGGGTTGAACCAGGATGTGGACATGAAGCTAGGGTTAGGGTTGTGGTTGAGGGTTGAACCAGGATGTAGACATGAAGCTAGGGTTAGGGTTGAAGTTAGCGGTTAGTGGTTAGCGGTTAGGGGTTAGTGGCTAGCGGTTAGGGGTTAGCTGTTAGGGTAACTTACCATAGTTATGACCCGGTAGAGGGGTTGTCTCTTCTCTGTGTACTTGACTGTGATTGGACTGAGGTCATAGCGGTACCAGATAGCTGGGATAATCCTTCCTGTGTGGCTATAGGCTACGTACTCCTACAGGGGCGGGACAGAGAGAGAGAAGACATGTTTACTGGTTGGTTACAATATGTAATGTTATTATAGGCTACGTACTCCTGCAGGGGCGGGACAGAGAGAGAGAAGACATGTTTACTGGTTGGTTACAATATGTAATGTTATTATAGGCTACATACTCCTGCAGGGGCGGGACAGAGAGAGAGAAGACATGTTTACTGGTTGGTTACAATATGTAATGTTATTATAGGCTACGTACTCCTACAGGGGCGGGACAGAGAGAGAAGAGATGTTTACTGGTTGGTTACAATATGTAATGTTATTATAGGCTACGTACTCCTGCAGGGGCGGGACAGAGAAAGAGAAGACATGTTTACTGGTTGGTTACAATATGTAATGTTATTATAGGCTACATACTCCTGCAGGGGCGGGACAGAGAGAGAGAAGACATGTTTACTGGTTGGTTACAATATGTAATGTTATTATAGGCTACATACTCCTGCAGGGGCGGGACAGAGAGAGAGAAGACATGTTTACTGGTTGGTTACAATATGTAATGTTATTATAGGCTACATACTCCTGCAGGGGCGGGACAGAGAGAGAGAAGACATGTTTACTGGTTGGTTACAATATGTAATGTTATTATAGGCTACGTACTCCTGCAGGGGCGGGACAGAGAGAGAGAAGACATGTTTACTGGTTGGTTACAATATGTAATGTTATTATAGGCTACATACTCCTGCAGGGGCGGGACAGAGAGAGAAGACATGTTTACTGGTTGGTTACAATATGTAATGTTATTATAGGCTACATACTCCTGCAGGGGCGGGACAGAGAGAGAGAAGACATGTTTACTGGTTGGTTACAATATGTAATGTTATTATAGGCTACGTACTCCTGCAGGGGCGGGACAGAGAGAGAAGACATGTTTACTGGTTGGTTACAATATGTAATGTTATTATAGGCTACGTACTCCTGCAGGGGCGGGACAGAGAGAGAAGACATGTTTACTGGTTGGTTACAATATGTAATGTTATTATAGGCTACGTACTCCTGCAGGGGCGGGACAGAGAGAGAGAAGACATGTTTACTGGTTGGTTACAATATGTAATGTTATTATAGGCTACATACTCCTGCAGGGGCGGGACAGAGAGAGAAGACATGTTTACTGGTTGGTTACAATATGTAATGTTATTATAGGCTACGTACTCCTGCAGGGGCGGGACAGAGAGAGAGAAGACATGTTTACTGGTTGGTTACAATATGTAATGTTATTATAGGCTACGTACTCCTGCAGGGGCGGGACAGAGAGAGAGAAGACATGTTTACTGGTTGGTTACAATATGTAATGTTATTATAGGCTACATACTCCTGCAGGGGCGGGACAGAGAGAGAGAAGACATGTTTACTGGTTGGTTACAATATGTAATGTTATTATAGGCTACATACTCCTGCAGGGGCGGGACAGAGAGAGAGAAGACATGTTTACTGGTTGGTTACAATATGTAATGTTATTATAGGCTACGTACTCCTGCAGGGGCGGGACAGAGAGAGAGAAGACATGTTTACTGGTTGGTTACAATATGTAATGTTATTATAGGCTACATACTCCTGCAGGGGCGGGACAGAGAGAGAGAAGACATGCTTACTGGTTGGTTACAATATGTAATGTTATTATAGGCTACATACTCCTGCAGGGGCGGGACAGAGAGAGAGAAGACATGTTTACTGGTTGGTTACAATATGTAATGTTATTATAGGCTACATACTCCTGCAGGGGCGGGACAGAGAGAGAGAAGACATGTTTACTGGTTGGTTACAATATGTAGCATAACATGTGTTTTTATCTTTGATTTTATTATTTTTAATTGTTGTCGTCTTTGACTAAGTCTCTCTTGACAAGTCCAGATAACTCCTAGATATTGTCGCTGTTCTCCATGTTGTAAACACACACACACACACACACACACACACACACACACACACACACACACACACACACACACACACACACACACACACACACACACACACACACACACACACACACACACACACACACAACCTTAGAGGAGCATGGCATGAACACATCCCCACCAGACGTCAACCACAATGAGACTACACCAAGAACTATCTTCACTGGTCAGAGAACAGCTTCCACAAACCTGTGAACCATCTGAGAGACAAGGCAAGGCCTTCTATGCCATCAAAAGGAACATAACATTCAACATACCAATTAGGATCTGGCTAAAAATACTTGAATCAGTTCTAGAACCTGTTACCCTTTATGGTTGTGAGTTCTGGGGTCTGCTCACCAACCAAGAATTCACTAAATATCCTCTGTTTACAATGTAAAACACCAAATAATGCAGAGCAGAATTAGGCCGATACCCGCTAATTGTCAAAATCCAGAAAATAGCTGTTAAATTCTACAACCACCTAAAAGGAAGTGATTCCCAAACCTTCCATAACGAAACCATCACCTACAGAGAGATGAACCTGGAGAAGAGTCCCCTAAGCAAGCTGGTCCTGGGGCTCTGTTCACAAACACAAACACACCCCACAAAGCCCCAGGACAGCAACACAATTAGACCAAATCATTAGAAAACAAAAAGATCATTACTTAACACATTGGAAAGAATTAACAACAAAAAAGGAGCAAACTACAATGCTATTTAGCCCTAAACAGAGAGTACACACAGTGGCAGAATACCTGACCCAAATTTTAGGAAAGCTTTGACTATGTGTAGACTCAGTGAACCCTAACCCTGTGAGCAGAATGCCCACAAAATGAGGTGGAAACTGAGCTACACTTCCTAACCTCCTGCCAAATGTATGACCATAGTAGAGACACATATTTCCCTCAGATTACACAGATCCACAAAGAATTCAAAAACAAACCCAATCTTGATAAACTCCCCTATTGGGTGAAATACCACAGTGTGACATCACAGCAGTAAGAGTTGTGACCTGTTGCCACAAGAAAAGGTCAACCAGTGAAGAACAAACACCATTGTAAATACAACCCATATTTATGTTTATTTATTTTCCTTTTTGTACTTTAATTATTTGCACATCGTTACAACACCGTATATAGACATCATATGACATTTGAAATGTCTTTATTCTTTTGGAACTTCTGTATGTGTAATGTTTACTGTTTGTTTTTCTTGTTTATTTATTTCACTTCTGTTTATTATCTATTTCACTTGCTTTGGCAATGTTAACATATGTTTCCCATGACAATAAAGCCCCTTGAATTGAATTTGAATTGAACAAAGGAAGAGGCTCACCCCCAGCAGGGAACGGTCCTTCTCTTTTCCTCATCTCTAGTTTACACCCCACCCCCCCAATCTTTTAACCTTCCTGAGTCTGGGGGGGGGGGCTGTTTAACACCTTCCTGAGTCGGAGGGGGGTTTAACACCTTCCTGAGTCGGGGGGGGGGGGGGGGTTAACCTTCCTGAGTCGGGGGGGGGGGGGGGTTAACCTTCCTGAGTCGGGGGGGGGGGGGTTTAACCTTCCTGGGTCTGGGGGGGGGGGGGTTTAACCTTCCTGGGTCTGGGGGGGGGGGGGTTTAACCTTCCTGAGTCTGTTTCTTTTTTTTTTTCCTTCCTGAGTCTGGGGGGGGGGGGTGGTGTTTAACCTTCCTGGGTCTGGGGGGGTGGGGTTTAACCTTCCTGAGTCTGGGGGGGGGGTGGGTTTAACCTTCCTGGGACTGGGGGGGTGGGTTTTAACCTTCCTGAGTCTGGGGGGGGGGGGGGGTTTAACCTTCCTGGGACTGGGGGGGTGGGTTTTAACCTTCCTGAGTCTGGGGGGGGGGTGGGTTTAACCTTCCTGGGTCTGGGGGGGTGGGGTTTAACCTTCCTGGGTCTGGGGGGGGGGGGGGTTTAACCTTCCTGGGTCTGGGGGGGGGGGTTTAACCTTCCTGAGTCTGTTTCTTTTTTTTTTTTCCTTCCTGAGTCTGGGGGGGGGGGGTGGTGTTTAACCTTCCTGGGTCTGGGGGGGTGGGGTTTAACCTTCCTGAGTCTGGGGGGGGGGGGGGTTTAACCTTCCTGGGACTGGGGGGGTGGGTTTTAACCTTCCTGAGTCTGGGGGGGGGGGTGGGTTTAACCTTCCTGGGTCTGGGGGGGTGGGGTTTAACCTTCCTGGGTCTGGGGGGGGGGAGTTTAACCTTCCTGAGTCTGTTTCTTTTTTTTTTTCCTTCCTGAGTCTGGGGGGGGGGTGGTGTTTAACCTTCCTGGGTCTGGGGGGGTGGGGTTTAACCTTCCTGAGTCTGGGGGGGGGGGGGGTTTAACCTTCCTGGGACTGGGGGGGTGGGTTTTAACCTTCCTGAGTCTGGGGGGGGGTGGGTTTAACCTTCCTGGGTCTGGGGGGGTGGGGTTTAACCTTCCTGGGTCTGGGGGGGGGGGGGGGTTTAACCTTCCTGGGTCTGGGGGGGGGGGGTTTAACCTTCCTGAGTCTGTTTCTTTTTTTTTTTCCTTCCTGAGTCTGGGGGGGGGGGGTGGTGTTTAACCTTCCTGGGTCTGGGGGGGTGGGGTTTAACCTTCCTGAGTCTGGGGGGGGGGGGTTTAACCTTCCTGGGACTGGGGGGGTGGGTTTTAACCTTCCTGAGTCTGGGGGGGGGTGGGTTTAACCTTCCTGAGTCTGGGGGGGGGGGGGGGTTAACCTTCCTGGGTCTGGGGGGGTGGGGTTTAACCTTCCTGAGTCTGTGGGGGGGTTTAACCTTCCTGAGTCTGGGGGGGGAGGTTTAACCTTCCTGAGTCTGGGGGGGAGGTTTAACCTTCCTGAGTCTGGGGGGGAGGTTTAACCTTCCTGAGTCTGGGGGGGGGGAGGTTTAACCTTCCTGAGCCTGGGGAGGGGGGGGGGGTTTAACCATCCTGAGTCTGGGGGGGTTTAACCTTCCTGGGTCTGGGGGGGTGGGGTTTAACCTTCCTGGGTCTGGGGGGGTGGGGTTTAACCTTCCTGAATCTGGGGGGGGGGGGGGGGTTAACCTTCCTGAGTCTGGGGGGGGGGGGGGGTTAACCTTCCTGAGTCTGGGGGGGGGTTAACCTTCCTGAGTCTGGGGGGGGGGGGGGGTTTAACCTTTCTGAGTCTGGGGGGGGGGGGGGTTTAACCTTCCTGGGTCTGGGGGGGGGGGGTTTAACCTTCCTGAGTCTGTTTCTTTTTTTTTTTCCTTCCTGAGTCTGGGGGGGGGGGGTGGTGTTTAACCTTCCTGGGTCTGGGGGGGTGGGGTTTAACCTTCCTGGGTCGGGGGGGGGGGGGGTTTAACCTTCCTGGGTCTGGGGGGGGGGGGGGTTTAACCTTCCTGAGTCTGTTTCTTTTTTTTTTTTCCTTCCTGAGTCTGGGGGGGGGGGTGGTGTTTAACCTTCCTGGGTCTGGGGGGGTGGGGTTTAACCTTCCTGAGTCTGGGGGGGGGGTGGGTTTAACCTTCCTGGGACTGGGGGGGTGGGTTTTAACCTTCCTGAGTCTGGGGGGGGGGGGGTTTAACCTTCCTGGGACTGGGGGGGTGGGTTTTAACCTTCCTGAGTCTGGGGGGGGGGGTGGGTTTAACCTTCCTGGGTCTGGGGGGGTGGGGTTTAACCTTCCTGGGTCTGGGGGGGGGGGGGGGTTTAACCTTCCTGGGTCTGGGGGGGGGGGGGTTTAACCTTCCTGAGTCTGTTTCTTTTTTTTTTTTCCTTCCTGAGTCTGGGGGGGGGGGTGGTGTTTAACCTTCCTGGGTCTGGGGGGGTGGGGTTTAACCTTCCTGAGTCTGGGGGGGGGGGTTTAACCTTCCTGGGACTGGGGGGGTGGGTTTTAACCTTCCTGAGTCTGGGGGGGGGGTGGGTTTAACCTTCCTGGGTCTGGGGGGGTGGGGTTTAACCTTCCTGGGTCTGGGGGGGGGGGGTTTAACCTTCCTGGGTCTGGGGGGGGGGGTTTAACCTTCCTGAGTCTGTTTCTTTTTTTTTTTTCCTTCCTGAGTCTGGGGGGGGGGGTGGTGTTTAACCTTCCTGGGTCTGGGGGGGTGGGGTTTAACCTTCCTGAGTCTGGGGGGGGGGGGTTTAACCTTCCTGGGACTGGGGGGGTGGGTTTTAACCTTCCTGAGTCTGGGGGGGGGGTGGGTTTAACCTTCCTGGGTCTGGGGGGGTGGGGTTTAACCTTCCTGAGTCTGGGGGGGGGGTGGGTTTAACCTTCCTGGGTCTGGGGGGGTGGGGTTTAACCTTCCTGGGTCTGGGGGGGGGGGGTTTAACCTTCCTGGGTCTGGGGGGGGGGGGGTTTAACCTTCCTGAGTCTGTTTCTTTTTTTTTTTCCTTCCTGAGTCTGGGGGGGGGGGTGGTGTTTAACCTTCCTGGGTCTGGGGGGGTGGGGTTTAACCTTCCTGAGTCTGGGGGGGGGGGGTTTAACCTTCCTGGGACTGGGGGGGTGGGTTTTAACCTTCCTGAGTCTGGGGGGGGGGGTGGGTTTAACCTTCCTGGGTCTGGGGGGGTGGGGTTTAACCTTCCTGGGTCTGGGGGGGGGGGGGTTTAACCTTCCTGGGTCTGGGGGGGGGGGTTTAACCTTCCTGAGTCTGTTTCTTTTTTTTTTTCCTTCCTGAGTCTGGGGGGGGGGGTGGTGTTTAACCTTCCTGGGTCTGGGGGGGTGGGGTTTAACCTTCCTGAGTCTGGGGGGGGGGGGTTTAACCTTCCTGGGACTGGGGGGGTGGGTTTTAACCTTCCTGAGTCTGGGGGGGGGGTGGGTTTAACCTTCCTGGGTCTGGGGGGGTGGGGTTTAACCTTCCTGGGTCTGGGGGGGGGGGGGTTTAACCTTCCTGGGTCTGGGGGGGGGGGGTTTAACCTTCCTGAGTCTGTTTCTTTTTTTTTTTCCTTCCTGAGTCTGGGGGGGGGGGTGGTGTTTAACCTTCCTGGGTCTGGGGGGGTGGGGTTTAACCTTCCTGAGTCTGGGGGGGGGGGGTTTAACCTTCCTGGGACTGGGGGGGTGGGTTTTAACCTTCCTGAGTCTGGGGGGGGGTGGGTTTAACCTTCCTGAGTCTGGGGGGGGGGGTGGTTAACCTTCCTGGGTCTGGGGGGGTGGGGTTTAACCTTCCTGAGTCTGTGGGGGGGTTTAACCTTCCTGAGTCTGGGGGGGGAGGTTTAACCTTCCTGAGTCTGGGGGGGAGGTTTAACCTTCCTGAGTCTGGGGGGGAGGTTTAACCTTCCTGAGTCTGGGGGGGGGGAGGTTTAACCTTCCTGAGCCTGGGGAGGGGGGGGGGGGTTTAACCATCCTGAGTCTGGGGGGGTTTAACCTTCCTGGGTCTGGGGGGGTGGGGTTTAACCTTCCTGGGTCTGGGGGGGTGGGGTTTAACCTTCCTGAATCTGGGGGGGGGGGGGGGGTTAACCTTCCTGAGTCTGGGGGGGGGGGGGGTTAACCTTCCTGAGTCTGGGGGGGGGTTAACCTTCCTGAGTCTGGGGTGGGGGGGGGGTTTAACCTTTCTGAGTCTGGGGGGGGGGGTTTAACTTTCCTGAGTCTGGGGGGGGGGGTTAACCTTCCTGAGTCTGGGGGGGGTTAACCTTCCTGTCCTGAGTCTGGGGGAGGGTTAACCTTCCTGAGTCGGGGGGGGGGGGGGATAACTTTCCTGAGTCTGGGGGGTTGGGGTTAACCTTCCTGAGTCTGGGGGGGGGGGTTAACCTTCCTGAGTCTGGGGGGGGGGGGGGGGGGTTAACCTTCCTGAGTCTGGGGGGGGGGGGTTTAACTTTCCTGAGTCGGGGGGGGGGGGGGTTTAACTTTCCTGAGTCGGGGAGGGGGCGGGGGGGTTTAACCTTCCCGACTTGGAAGTGTATCAACTCGCCACCCAGGGATTTTTTCTTGCGACAGACACTGAACCAACTCTGTATTCTATACATCTATACTCTATAGTTTCTGTATTCTATACATCTATACTCTATAGTTTCTGTATTCTACACTGAACAAAAATATAAACCCAACATGTAAAAGGTTGGTCCCATGTTTCATGAGCTGAAATAAAATATCCCAGAGATTTTTCAGACGCACAAAAAGCTTATTTCTCTCAAGTTGTGTTTACATCCCTGTTAGTGAGCATTTCTCCTTTACCAAGATAATCCATCCACCTGACAGGTGTGGTATATCAAGGAACTGAATACATTTCCACGACTGGTGAAATTGATTGGAACATTCTACTTGCTGTTCTCTGTCTACTTCACTACAGGATGGAGGAGGAGAAGCAGATGGAGAAGACTTCCTTGGCAGGCTAGTTCCTGGTAACACAGGCCATTCTGATAGGGACAGATGGAGAACTAGTTCCTGGTAACACAGGCCATTCTGATAGGGACAGATGGAGAACTAGTTCCTGGTAACACAGGCCATTCTGATAGGGACAGATGGAGAACTAGTTCCTGGTAACACAGGCCATTCTGATAGGGACAGATGGAGAACTAGTTCCTGGTAACACAGGCCATTCTGATAGGGACAGATGGAGAACTAGTTCCTGGTAACACAGGCCATTCTGATAGGGACAGATGGAGAACTAGTTCCTGGTAACACAGACCATTCTGATAGGGACAGATGGAGAACTAGTTCCTGGTAACACAGGCCATTCTGATAAGGACAGATGGAGAACTAGTTCCTGGTAACACAGGCCATTCTGATAGGGACAGATGGAGAACTAGTTCCTGGTAACACAGGCCATTCTGATAGGGACAGATGGAGAACTAGTTCCTGGTAACACAGGCCATTCTGATAGGGACAGATGGAGAACTAGTTCCTGGTAACACAGGCCATTCTGATAGGGACAGATGGAGAACTAGTTCCTGGTAACACAGGCCATTCTGATAGGGACAGATGGAGAACTAGTTCCTGGTAACACAGGCCATTCTGATAGGGACAGATGGAGAACTAGTTCCTGGTAACACAGGCCATTCTGATAAGGACAGATGGAGAACTAGTTCCTGGTAACACAGGCCATTCTGATAGGGACAGATGGAGAACTAGTTCCTGGTAACACAGGCCATTCTGATAGGGACAGATGGAGAACTAGTTCCTGGTAACACAGGCCATTCTGATAGGGACAGATGGAGAACTAGTTCCTGGTAACACAGGCCATTCTGATAGGGACAGATGGAGAACTAGTTCCTGGTAACACATACCATTCTGATAGGGACAGATGGAGAACTAGTTCCTGGTAACACAGGCCATTCTGATAGGGACAGATGGAGAACTAGTTCCTGGTAACACAGGCCATTCTGATAGGGACAGATGGAGAACTAGTTCCTGGTAACACAGGCCATTCTGATAGGGACAGATGGAGAACTAGTTCCTGGTAACACAGGCCATTCTGATAGGGACAGATGGAGAACTAGTTCCTGGTAACACAGGCCATTCTGATAGGGACAGATGGAGAACTAGTTCCTGGTAACACAGGCCATTCTGATAGGGACAGATGGAGAACTAGTTCCTGGTAACACAGGCCATTCTGATAGGGACAGATGGAGAACTAGTTCCTGGTAACACAGGCCATTCTGATAGGGACAGATGGAGAACTAGTTCCTGGTAACACAGGCCATTCTGATAGGGACAGATGGAGAACTAGTTCCTGGTAACACAGGCCATTCTGATAGGGACAGATGGAGAACTAGTTCCTGGTAACACAGGCCATTCTGATAGGGACAGATGGAGAACTAGTTCCTGGTAACACAGGCCATTCTGATAGGGACAGATGGAGAACTAGTTCCTGGTAACACAGGCCATTCTGATAGGGACAGATGGAGAACTAGTTCCTGGTAACACAGGCCATTCTGATAAGGACAGATGGAGAACTAGTTCCTGGTAACACAGGCCATTCTGATAGGGACAGATGGAGAACTAGTTCCTGGTAACACAGGCCATTCTGATAGGGACAGATGGAGAACTAGTTCCTGGTAACACAGGCCATTCTGATAGGGACAGATGGAGAACTAGTTCCTGGTAACACAGGCCATTCTGATAGGGACAGATGGAGAACTAGTTCCTGGTAACACAGGCCATTCTGATAAGGACAGATGGAGAACTAGTTCCTGGTAACACAGGCCATTCTGATAGGGACAGATGGAGAACTAGTTCCTGGTAACACAGGCCATTCTGATAGGGACAGATGGAGAACTAGTTCCTGGTAACACAGGCCATTCTGATAGGGACAGATGGAGAACTAGTTCCTGGTAACACAGGCCATTCTGATAGGGACAGATGGAGAACTAGTTCCTGGTAACACATACCATTCTGATAGGGACAGATGGAGAACTAGTTCCTGGTAACACAGGCCATTCTGATAGGGACAGATGGAGAACTAGTTCCTGGTAACACAGGCCATTCTGATAGGGACAGATGGAGAACTAGTTCCTGGTAACACAGGCCATTCTGATAGGGACAGATGGAGAACTAGTTCCTGGTAACACAGGCCATTCTGATAGGGACAGATGGAGAACTAGTTCCTGGTAACACAGGCCATTCTGATAGGGACAGATGGAGAACTAGTTCCTGGTAACACAGGCCATTCTGATAGGGACAGATGGAGAACTAGTTCCTGGTAACACAGGCCATTCTGATAGGGACAGATGGAGAACTAGTTCCTGGTAACACAGGCCATTCTGATAGGGACAGATGGAGAACTAGTTCCTGGTAACACAGGCCATTCTGATAGGGACAGATGGAGAACTAGTTCCTGGTAACACAGGCCATTCTGATAAGGACAGATGGAGAACTAGTTCCTGGTAACACAGGCCATTCTGATAGGGACAGATGGAGAACTAGTTCCTGGTAACACAGGCCATTCTGATAGGGACAGATGGAGAACTAGTTCCTGGTAACACAGGCCATTCTGATAGGGACAGATGGAGAACTAGTTCCTGGTAACACAGGCCATTCTGATAGGGACAGATGGAGAACTAGTTCCTGGTAACACAGGCCATTCTGATAAGGACAGATGGAGAACTAGTTCCTGGTAACACAGGCCATTCTGATAGGGACAGATGGAGAACTAGTTCCTGGTAACACAGGCCATTCTGATAGGGACAGATGGAGAACTAGTTCCTGGTAACACAGGCCATTCTGATAGGGACAGATGGAGAACTAGTTCCTGGTAACACAGGCCATTCTGATAGGGACAGATGGAGAACTAGTTCCTGGTAACACATACCATTCTGATAGGGACAGATGGAGAACTAGTTCCTGGTAACACAGGCCATTCTGATAGGGACAGATGGAGAACTAGTTCCTGGTAACACAGGCCATTCTGATAGGGACAGATGGAGAACTAGTTCCTGGTAACACAGGCCATTCTGATAGGGACAGATGGAGAACTAGTTCCTGGTAACACAGGCCATTCTGATAGGGACAGATGGAGAACTAGTTCCTGGTAACACAGGCCATTCTGATAGGGACAGATGGAGAACTAGTTCCTGGTAACACAGGCCATTCTGATAGGGACAGATGGAGAACTAGTTCCTGGTAACACAGGCCATTCTGATAGGGACAGATGGAGAACTAGTTCCTGGTAACACAGGCCATTCTGATAGGGACAGATGGAGAACTAGTTCCTGGTAACACAGGCCATTCTGATAGGGACAGATGGAGAACTAGTTCCTGGTAACACAGGCCATTCTGATAGGGACAGATGGAGAACTAGTTCCTGGTAACACAGGCCATTCTGATAGGGACAGATGGAGAACTAGTTCCTGGTAACACAGGCCATTCTGATAGGGACAGATGGAGAACTAGTTCCTGGTAACACAGGCCATTCTGATAGGGACAGATGGAGAACTAGTTCCTGGTAACACAGGCCATTCTGATAAGGACAGATGGAGAACTAGTTCCTGGTAACACAGGCCATTCTGATAGGGACAGATAGAGAACTAGTTCCTGGTAACACAGGCCATTCTGATAGGGACAGATGGAGAACTAGTTCCTGGTAACACAGGCCATTCTGATAGGGACAGATGGAGAACTAGTTCCTGGTAACACAGGCCATTCTGATAGGGACAGATGGAGAACTAGTTCCTGGTAACACAGGCCATTCTGATAGGGACAGATGGAGAACTAGTTCCTGGTAACACAGGCCATTCTGATAGGGACAGATGGAGAACTAGTTCCTGGTAACACAGGCCATTCTGATAGGGACAGATGGAGAACTAGTTCCTGGTAACACAGGCCATTCTGATAGGGACAGATGGAGAACTAGTTCCTGGTAACACAGGCCATTCTGATAGGGACAGATGGAGAACTAGTTCCTGGTAACACAGGCCATTCTGATAGGGACAGATGGAGAACTAGTTCCTGGTAACACAGGCCATTCTGATAGGGACAGATGGAGAACTAGTTCCTGGTAACACAGGCCATTCTGATAGGGACAGATGGAGAACTAGTTCCTGGTAACACAGGCCATTCTGATAGGGACAGATGGAGAACTAGTTCCTGGTAACACAGGCCATTCTGATAGGGACAGATGGAGAACTAGTTCCTGGTAACACAGGCCATTCTGATAGGGACAGATGGAGAACTAGTTCCTGGTAACACAGGCCATTCTGATAGGGACAGATGGAGAACTAGTTCCTGGTAACACAGGCCATTCTGATAGGGACAGATGGAGAACTAGTTCCTGGTAACACAGGCCATTCTGATAGGGACAGATGGAGAACTAGTTCCTGGTAACACAGGCCATTCTGATAAGGACAGATGGAGAACTAGTTCCTGGTAACACAGGCCATTCTGATAGGGACAGATGGAGAACTAGTTCCTGGTAACACAGGCCATTCTGATAGGGACAGATGGAGAACTAGTTCCTGGTAACACAGGCCATTCTGATAGGGACAGATGGAGAACTAGTTCCTGGTAACACAGGCCATTCTGATAGGGACAGATGGAGAACTAGTTCCTGGTAACACAGGCCATTCTGATAAGGACAGATGGAGAACTAGTTCCTGGTAACACAGGCCATTCTGATAGGGACAGATGGAGAACTAGTTCCTGGTAACACAGGCCATTCTGATAGGGACAGATGGAGAACTAGTTCCTGGTAACACAGGCCATTCTGATAAGGACAGATGGAGAACTAGTTCCTGGTAACACAGGCCATTCTGATAGGGACAGATGGAGAACTAGTTCCTGGTAACACAGGCCATTCTGATAGGGACAGATGGAGAACTAGTTCCTGGTAACACAGGCCATTCTGATAGGGACAGATGGAGAACTAGTTCCTGGTAACACAGGCCATTCTGATAGGGACAGATGGAGAACTAGTTCCTGGTAACACAGGCCATTCTGATAAGGACAGATGGAGAACTAGTTCCTGGTAACACAGGCCATTCTGATAGGGACAGATGGAGAACTAGTTCCTGGTAACACAGGCCATTCTGATAGGGACAGATGGAGAACTAGTTCCTGGTAACACAGGCCATTCTGATAGGGACAGATGGAGAACTAGTTCCTGGTAACACAGGCCATTCTGATAGGGACAGATGGAGAACTAGTTCCTGGTAACACAGGCCATTCTGATAGGGACAGATGGAGAACTAGTTCCTGGTAACACAGGCCATTCTGATAGGGACAGATGGAGAACTAGTTCCTGGTAACACAGGCCATTCTGATAGGGACAGATGGAGAACTAGTTCCTGGTAACACAGGCCATTCTGATAGGGACAGATGGAGAACTAGTTCCTGGTAACACAGGCCATTCTGATAGGGACAGATGGAGAACTAGTTCCTGGTAACACAGGCCATTCTGATAGGGACAGATGGAGAACTAGTTCCTGGTAACACAGGCCATTCTGATAGGGACAGATGGAGAACTAGTTCCTGGTAACACAGGCCATTCTGATAGGGACAGATGGAGAACTAGTTCCTGGTAACACAGGCCATTCTGATAGGGACAGATGGAGAACTAGTTCCTGGTAACACAGGCCATTCTGATAGGGACAGATGGAGAACTAGTTCCTGGTAACACAGGCCATTCTGATAAGGACAGATGGAGAACTAGTTCCTGGTAACACAGGCCATTCTGATAGGGACAGATGGAGAACTAGTTCCTGGTAACACAGGCCATTCTGATAGGGACAGATGGAGAACTAGTTCCTGGTAACACAGGCCATTCTGATAGGGACAGATGGAGAACTAGTTCCTGGTAACACAGGCCATTCTGATAGGGACAGATGGAGAACTAGTTCCTGGTAACACAGGCCATTCTGATAGGGACAGATGGAGAACTAGTTCCTGGTAACACAGGCCATTCTGATAGGGACAGATGGAGAACTAGTTCCTGGTAACACAGGCCATTCTGATAGGGACAGATGGAGAACTAGTTCCTGGTAACACAGGCCATTCTGATAGGGACAGATGGAGAACTAGTTCCTGGTAACACAGGCCATTCTGATAGGGACAGATGGAGAACTAGTTCCTGGTAACACAGGCCATTCTGATAGGGACAGATGGAGAACTAGTTCCTGGTAACACAGGCCATTCTGATAGGGACAGATGGAGAACTAGTTCCTGGTAACACAGGCCATTCTGATAGGGACAGATGGAGAACTAGTTCCTGGTAACACAGGCCATTCTGATAGGGACAGATGGAGAACTAGTTCCTGGTAACACAGGCCATTCTGATAGGGACAGATGGAGAACTAGTTCCTGGTAACACAGGCCATTCTGATAGGGACAGATGGAGAACTAGTTCCTGGTAACACAGGCCATTCTGATAGGGACAGATGGAGAACTAGTTCCTGGTAACACAGGCCATTCTGATAGGGACAGATGGAGAACTAGTTCCTGGTAACACAGGCCATTCTGATAGGGACAGATGGAGAACTAGTTCCTGGTAACACAGGCCATTCTGATAGGGACAGATGGAGAACTAGTTCCTGGTAACACAGGCCATTCTGATAGGGACAGATGGAGAACTAGTTCCTGGTAACACAGGCCATTCTGATAGGGACAGATGGAGAACTAGTTCCTGGTAACACAGGCCATTCTGATAGGGACAGATGGAGAACTAGTTCCTGGTAACACAGGCCATTCTGATAGGGACAGATGGGGAACTAGTTCCTGGTAACACAGGCCATTCTGATAGGGACAGATGGAGAACTAGTTCCTGGTAACACAGGCCATTCTGATAGGGACAGATGGGGAACTAGTTCCTTGTAACACAGGCCATTCTGATAGGGACAGATGGAGAACTAGTTCCTGGTAACACAGGCCATTCTGATAGGGACAGATGGGGAACTAGTTCCTTGTAACACAGGCCATTCTGATAGGGACAGATGGGGAACTAGTTCCTTGTAACACAGGCCATTCTGATAGGGACAGATGGAGAACTAGTTCCTGGTAACGAAGGCCATTCTGATAGGGACAGATGGGGAACTAGTTCCTGGTAACACAGGCCATTCTGATAGGAACAGATGGAGAACTAGTTCCTGGTAACACAGGCCATTCTGATAGGGACAGAAGGAGAACTAGTTCCTGGTAACACAGGCCATTCTGATAGGGACAGATGGAGAACTAGTTCCTGGTAACACAGGCCATTCTGATAGGGACAGATGGAGAACTAGTTCCTGGTAACACAGGCCATTCTGATAGGGACAGGTGGAGAACTAGTTCCTGGTAACACAGGCCATTCTGATAGGGACAGGTGATAGGGACAGAGTTAGACAGAGCGAGAGAGACACAGAGAGAGAGAAAGAAGAGTGGGAGAGAGTTACACAGAGACAGAGAGACAGAGGCAAACACCAAATTGAAAAAAATATCCTCTGTTTACAACGTAAAACACCAAACAATGCATGCAGAGCAGAATTAGGCCGATACCCGCTAATTGTCAAAATCTAGAAAATAGCTGTTAAATTCTACAACCACCTAAAAGGAAGCGATTCCCAAACCTTCCATAACAAAGCCATCACCTACAGAGAGATGAACCTGGAGAAGAGTCCCCTAAGCAAGCTGGTCCTGGGGCTCTGTTCACAAACACAACCCACAGAGCCCCAGGACAGCAACACATTTAGACCCAACCAAATCAAGAGAAAACGAAAAAAGTATTACTTGACACATTGGAAAGAATTAACAAAAAAACTGAGCGAACTAGAATGCTATTTTGGCCCTAAACAGAGAGTACACAGTGGCAGAATACCTGACCATTGTGACTGACCCAAACTTAAGGAAAGCTTTGACTATGTACAGACTCAGTGAGCATAGCCTTGCTATTGAGAAAGGCCGCCGTAGGCAGACCTGTCTCTCAAGAGAAGACAGGCTATGTGCACACTGTCTACAAAATGAGGTGGAAACTGAGCTGCACTTCCTAACCTCCTGCCAAATGTATGACCATATCAGAGACACATATTTCCCTCAGATTACACAGATACAAAAATAATTCAAAAACAAACCCAATCTTGATAAACTCCCCTATTGGGTGAAATACCACAGTGTGACATCACAGCAGCAAGATTTGTGACCTGTTGCCACAAGAAAAGGTCAACCAGTGAAGAACAAACACCATTGTAAATACAACCCATATTTATCTTTATTTATTTTTCCTTTTGTATTTTAACCATTTGCACATCGTTACAACACCGTATATAGACATAATATGACATAATGACATTTGAAATGTCTTTATTCTTTTGTAACTTCTGTGAGTGTGATGTTTACTGTAATTTACAGGAAGGGGCTGAACCCGTGTGTTGAGGGTCAGCGATGTGGACCTGACACCTCACCAGCTGTGGCATATCTCCAAACACCTGTGCACATTTTTGGTTTTTGCCTTTTGCACTACACAGCTGATTCAAATGATCAAGTCATCATCAAGCTTCAAGTGGTATTTCTGTCTACTAATGACATTATCTTCTATTGTTTGTCCTCATTGTTTGTCCTCACGTGTCTGTTGTTCAGCATAAAGTACTCTGTAGCCACTTAGTGTGGACACCAGGACACCAGGTGTGACCACACACACACCATTTTCTCTACACATATCTGTTATAAAGAAATGTTAACAGAGAGACACTTCATCCCTCTCTCTCTTCTCCCTAAATCCTCTAGGTTATATCAGCTGTGTCGGTGAACCCCTCCCGCATCTGAACTGGCTGACACAGAGGGCACAACATGATCATAGGTGAGAGTCACTTGGTCGGGTCAACAGGAAGTATTATTAAAAGAGATGCTTTACATTGAAATACAGACAGAGATGTAGTAGTCCCAGAGTTAATGATCCAATGTCAGTTTTGCATTTCACCTCCTGATGATTATGACTGAGCGTGTTAGAATAATAAAAACAAGGCTTAATCATGCTCTCTCTCTATCCATCTGTCTCTCGTCTGCAGGTATGTTTTGATGTGAGAGAGGAAGCCAGTCCCGTCATTGCCACCTCATTCGCTCTTAATAAGATAACCGTCGGGCCGACTAGACACTATTATGTAATTGTGATGAACTGAGAGAATATGAGGGTAGCACTGTGATTCATTAATCATATGCTGTCTGTCGCTGTTCTTACCTCTTTCCCTTTCTGTATTCTACACCTCCTCTTTCTTCCTCGTTTTATAATGCACACCATATGTGCATTGAAGTACATATTGAACTTGCATTTATAATATAATATTACAATTATCATAGTTATAATGCATGTATTGTGTATGAACGTCTTTCAATAAAAGCGTTTCACTGGTTGAAATGAAGTCTCTCACTGAAATACTGTGTCCTCAGATTAATGCAGATGAAGGGAGTTAGATATGCATAGTTTTTCCCCCTGTATATATGAATTACAAATCAATCATGTTTTCTAGTCTATTGCATAGTTACAATGTGTAAACATTGATGTCCCAGGAGCAGGATTGGTAAACACTGTTGAAGTGTATAATTGTGATACAAGCAGACACATCATCATTCAAAGGCTGGAGTTTGATACTCCTGGTATTGGATATGACTGAAGAATAATCTCAAAGACATTCATACCTGAACTGTACCTTTATTTGCCAAGGAAGAGATCACATGATCAGTGAATATATTAAAATGTACAGGCCACAATGCATGGTAATAACTACATGTATATATGACTTGCATCCTTGGCACAAAGTTATATTAAATTCTACTCAATCCATAGGCAATAACTACAGTACATGTACAGTTGAAGTCAGAAGTTTACATACACTTAGGTTAGAGTCATTAAAACTTGTTTTTCAACCACTCCACACATTTCTTGTTAACAAACTATGGTTTTGGCAAGTCGGTTAGGACATCTACTTTGTGCATGACACTATTCATTTTTCCAACAATTGTTTACAGACAGATTATTTCACTTATAATTCACTGAATCACAATTCCAGTGGGCCAGAAGTTTACATACACTAAGTTGACTGTGCCTTTAAACAGCTTGGAAAATTCCAGAAAATGATGGCTTTAGAAGCTTCTGATAGGCTAATTGACATCATTTGAGTCAATTGGAGGTGTACCTGTGGATGTATTTCAAGGCCTACCTTCAAACTCAGTGCTTCTTTAAACACCATGGGACCACGCAGCCGTCATACCGCTCAGGAAGGAGACACGTTCTGTCTCCTCAGCAAGGAAGAAGCAACTGCTCCAAAACCGCCATAAAAAAGCCAGACTACGGTTTGCAACTGCCCATGGGGACAAACATCGTACTTTTTGGAGAAATGTCCTCTGGTCTGATGAAACACAAATAGAACTGTTTGGCCATAATGACCATTGTTATGTTTGGAGGAAAAAGGGGGACACAGACCGGCTACATACTGTAGCTAGCTACACATACATAGGCATAGAGTTATTTTTATCCTCCACTACACAATAAGAAAGTAAATAGTTAGCTAGCTATTTTACTTCAGCTGCATTGCAATGCAAGCTTACACAATGGTACATTCAATTAGCAGTAAATGCTTTAGCTAGCTAGATTCTTTACATGCACTGTTTCATAAGATGACAGCCTGGTTATCTGGTTGTTTCAGGAGTCCCTGATACATTAAACAACACGAATTACAATGTCATACTGTACTCATGTCATAACACCAGCTAACTAATGTTAGCTAGTCAGTTAACTTGCTAAATCGCGATTTTCATAAATTAACTTTGACAAAAAAATATGCACAATCGTTTGTCTCTACATTAACTAACATATTCCTCTCAATTGTAAATGTTTTTCTTGACTCGTTATGACGTTATAATTACTTACATCTGCTTCCCCCGTAATGTTTTGTCAGCCATCTTTGCTCGCGTCAAATTCGTCATTGGAACCACTCGATATGATTGGTCATATAAAAACCTTGGGACACAAATGCATAATGAGTGCTCTAACTCCCCCTGGTGGTGGTCTGGAGCAATGAAGCTGTGACGCAGGGTACCTCTAAGTCCCGCGGTGTAAGCATGCAACTTTCAGAGGAAGCACTGAAGGAGGATATTACATCTTATTTTAATCTCAATTGTGTGTGTGTGTGTGCGAAGTGTGTGTGTGTACAAAGTGTGTGTGTGTGTGTGTACAAAGTGTGTGTGTGTGTGTGTACAAAGTGTGTGTGTACAAAGTGTGTGTGTGTGAAGTGTGTGTGTGTGTGTGAAGTGTGTGTGTGTGTGTGTGTGTGTGTGTGTGTGTGTGTGTGTGTGTGTGTGTGTGCAAAGTGTGTGTGTGCAAAGTGTGTGTGTGTGTGCAAAGTGTGTGTGAGTGTGTGTGTGTGTGTGTGTGTGTGTGTGTGTGTGTGTGCAAAGTGTGTGTGTGTGTGCAAAGTGTGTGTGTGTGTGCAAAGTGTGTGTGTGTGTGTGTGTGTGTGTGTGAAGTGTGTGTGTGTGTGTGTGTTGATGTTCAATCAGATACAGAGGGTGTCTATAGAACTGTACTGACCAGTAGTTTCAGATACAGAGTGTGTGTCTATATGCAACGTGTACTGACCAGTATGTGTGTCAGTATGACAGAGGGTGTCTATAGAACTGTACTGACCAGTAGTTTCAGATACAGAGGGTGTCTATAGAACTGTACTGACCAGTAGTTTCAGATACAGAGGGTGTCTATAGAACTGTACTGACCAGTAGTTTCAGATACAGAGGGTGTCTATAGAAGTGTCCTGACCAGTAGTTTCTCCCCGAAGGCCAGTTTGTGTATGAGGTGTGTCATGTCAGGGCTCTGGGGCTGGGCTGTGGCGCTGTGGGTCGACACGTGGAAGTTGCCTGGTACCTGGAGGGAGAACACAACAATATAACCATAAAGAGATGAGCAGAACACAGACTTTATATGACCCAGGAGTCCTGATACACATCTAGCTAGTTAGCAGATAATCCAGTTCAGTATCAAGTCTTCCTCCCTCTCTTCTGGTTGCAAAACAGTCTCTAACATGAACTAATGTAGCCTATAAGTACCACATAACACAACCACAAAGACTAGGTATTTTATCCAGCTAAGAAATCAAGAAAGTTAATCTGTTAAACTAATCAAAGTAGCGTTGGATTGTGACATCAGAGATGCCAGTTAGAACTTGTTAGAAGCTCTGCTGATGTCAAACCGTAGTTATGCTGCTATGCTTAACATAACTCAATAAGGAGACAGGAGATGAGACAGGAGAGGAGACAGGAGAGGAGACAGGAGAGGAGACAGGAGAGGAGACAGGAGAGGAGACAGGAGAGGAGACAGGAGAAACACGCAGGAGAGGAGACAGGAGAGGAGACAGGAGAGGAGACAGGAGAGGAGACAGGAGAGGAGACAGGAGAGGAGACAGGAGAGGAGACAGGAGAAACACGCAGGAGAGGAGACAGGAGAGGACAGACAGGAGAGGAGACAGGAGAGGAGACAGGAGAAACACGCAGGAGAGGAGACAGGAGAGGAGACAGGAGAGGAGACAGGAGAGGAGACAGGAGAGGAGACAGGAGAGGAGACAGGAGAGGAGACAGGAGAGGAGACAGGAGAGGAGACAGGCCTGCAAATCTTCTGCTCTGATCAACCCGTATTACAGTCACACCAAGATATGTCCGTGATCCAGATTCACTATAAAGATCTCATATTTAGTATGAGACATTGAAATCAGTGGCCAAGTTAGACTAGGCACATTATCAATGACGTTAAATGTGACATCCTTCATAATGGTGCCAACAGTCCGATAAGAAAGCTGTCGTTCTGATGAACTACGACGGCAGACATGTCATGGTAAAATCACTGTGAATCACTCATCTGTGAAATGACACGGAGTGGCCAATCATTTTAAATATAACAGAGGTCTCTCTGGGCAACTGGAACTTTCCCAGGGTTCAGTGACGGTTGTGTTTGCAAACTGGAAATTCTATCTGAAGTGACCTGTGGTTTGGTTAGCTGTCAAATCAAATCAAATGTTATTGGTCACATACACATGGTTAGCAGATGTTAATGCGAGTGTAGCGAAATGCTTGTGCTTCTTGTTCCGACCATGCAGTAAAATCTAACAAGTAATCTAACAATTTCACTACAACTACCTTATACACACAAATGTAAAGGGATGAAAGGGTGAACATTTCTGTGACATCAGGTGGTGTAGGTGTCCTGGAGGGCAGGTAATTTGCCCCCGGTGATGCGTTGTGCAGACCGCACCACCCTCTGGAGAGCCTAGCTGTTGTGGGCGGAGCAGTTGCCGTACCAGGCGGTGATACAGCCCGACAGGATGCTCTCAATTGTGCATCTGTAAAGGTTGGTGAGGGTTTTAGGTGACAAGCCAAATTTCTTCAGCCTCCTGAGGTTGCGTGCATGGCCACGCAGTCATGGGTGAACAGGGAGTACAGGAGACGGCTGAGAACGCACCCTTGTGGGGCCCCAGTGTTGAGGATCAGTGGGGTGGAGATGTTGTTTCCTCGGTCGAGACCCAGGGTCTCCAGCGTAATGATGAGCTTGGAGGGTACTATGGTGTTGAATGCTGAGCTGTAGTCAAAGAACAACATTCTCACATAGGTGTTCCTCTTGTCAGATGGGTTAGGGCAGTGTGCAGTGTGATGGCGATTGCATCGTCTGTGGACCTATTGGGGCGGTATGCAAATTGAAGTGGGTCTAGAGTGACAGGTAGGGTGGAGGTGATATGATCCTTGACTAGTCTCTCAAAGCACTTCATGATGACAGAAGTGAGTGCTACGGGGCGATAGTCATTTAGTTCAGTTACCTTTGCTTTCTTGGGAACAGGAACAATGGTGGACATCTTGAAGCATGTGGGGACAACAGACTGGGATTGGTTGAATATGTCCGTAAACACACCAGCCAGCTGGTCTGCGCATGCTCTTAGGACGCAGCTAGGGATGCCGTCTGGACCGGCAGACTTACGAGGGTTAACAGGTTTAAATGTTTTACTTACTTTGGCCACGGTGAAGGAGAGCCCACAGGTTTTGGTAGCGGGCCGTGTCAGTGGCACTGTATTGTCCTCAAAGCGAGCAAAGAAGTTGTTTAATTTGTCCGGGAGCAAGACGTCGGTGTCCGCGACGGGGCTGGTTTTCTTTTTGTAATCCGTGATTGACTGTAGACCCTGCCACATAGGTCTCGTGTTTGAGCCGTTGAATTTGCTTGTTTGATTTTCTTGCGGAGGGAATAGGTGCAGTGTTTGTATTCGGTCGTGTTTCCGGTCGCCTTGCCATGATTAAAAGCAGTGGTTCGCTCTTTCAGTTTCACGCGAATGCTGCCATCAATCCACGGTTTCTGGTTAGGGAAGGTTTTAATGGTCACAGAGGGAACGACATCTCCGATGCACTTACTAATAAACTCACTCACCGAGTCAGTGTATACATCTATGTTATTGTCTGAGGCTATCTGGAACATATCCCAGTCCACGTGACTGAGGCAATCTTGAAGCGTGGAATCCGATTGGTCAGACCAGCGTTGTATTGACCTGAGCACGGGCGTTTCCTGTTTTAGTTTCTGTCTATAGGCTGGGAGCAACAAAATGGAGTCATGGTCAGATTTGCCGAAGGGCTTTGTATGCATCGCGGAAGTTCGAGTAGCAATGACCCAGAAAGCTCGTCGTGCATTCGATATGCTGATTAGAACCATACTTCCTAAATTCTTAGCTTTGTTAAAATCCCCAGCTACAATAAATGCAACCTCAGGATGTATGGTTTCCAGTTTACATAGAGTCCAGTGAAGTTATTTCTGGGCCAAGGAGGGATCTGTTTGGGGGGGGGGGGGGGGGGTGGATGTACACGGCTGTGACTATAATCTAAGAGAATTCTCTTGGAAGATAATGTGGTCGGCATTTGATTGTAAGGAATTCTAGGTCAGGTGAACAAAAGGACTTGAGTTCCTGTATGTTGTTGTGATTACACCATGAGATGTTAATCATGAGGCATACACCCCCGCCCTTCACCTTATCAGAGAGATGTTTGTTTCTGTCGGCGCGATGCGTGAAGAAACCCGGGTGACTGTACCGACTCTGACAACATATCCCGAGTGAGCCATGTTTCCGTGAAACAGAGAATGTTACAATCTCTGATGTCTCTCTGGAAGGCAACTCGTGCCCTAATTTCATCCACCTTGTTGTCTAGAGATTGGACATTGGCGAGTAATATGGATGGTGTGCTTCTGAGTCTGACCAGTAGGCCGCTCCGTCTGCCTCTCCTGCGGCGACCTCGTTGTTCTGGGTCGGCCTCTGGGATGAGATCCCATGTCCAGGGTGGAAGTCCGAACAAAGGATCCACTTCGGCAAAGACGTATTTCTGGTCGTAATGTTGGTAAGTTGACGTTGATCTTATATCCAGTAGTTCTTCCCGGCTGTATGTAATAAGACTTGAGATTTCCTGTGTTAACAATGTAAGAAATAATACCAAAAAAAAACGTATAACTGCATCGTTTTTTTAAGGACCATCTCTGTCGGCGCCATCTTGATCAGAGGTCTGTGTAGTGGGGGTCAGCAGTGTCTCCTTTGTTAATAGTGAACTCTCCCTCGAAGCGACAACCATATCCATGGTTGTGAGGAACCTTCATGGAGTTGTCTATGTGCCCCACCTCATGACGACCCATCTCGTCCTGGATATCAAGACCCACCACTGGAGAGAGAGAGAGGACAACGGTGGTCAGATCATTTCTGTTGGGTACCTGCCTAGTCACAGTACATAGTAACACTCTCTCGCTTTCTCTCAGTCCTGATCTCTCCTGGCACGTAGGCATACAGGATCCTATTTAAGGACCCCCGTCTGTGGGGTGATGGATACAGAGAGAGCGAGAAGAGAGAGGGGGTCTGGTGTCTATCCACATGCAGAGCGACCTTTGACTTTTGGTATTTCAGACGATAAGTTTAAAACCATCTGCTGCAAACGCCAGCACCTAAAACCATCTGCTGCAATAAATACAGCCCGGGTCAAAATGCGAGTATGGATATAGACATAGCTGCATGTTTGTAAGCTAGAGGCCTGGAGAGAAGTCAACTCTCTCCATTTCAGATTTCTAAATAGATATTTAAAATTATGGTCGAGAGAATGAGGTCATTCGGATTTCTCTTCATATGTTGATGTTGTTAAAGGAGAAAAGTCAGCCCTTTCAATGCGCATATAAGGAAGTAGAGAATGATGTAATTTATAGAGTGAGATCTAGAAGGCTGGAGAATAACAGTCATGCACTTCTTAATAGTTCACAACGTCCCAAAATAGAGGGGATGAATACTGAGATGTCATGCCCTGGTTCTCTTCCTGGTCTCTTTCTCTTCTATGTAAGACCAGTATAGACCCCCCCCCCCCCCCCCCATCAAGTCTTAGCTTGCTTTAGTATCTGTAAAAAAGGTACTTCCAGGGGAGGAGGGGCTGGAAGAACAATATATCTGAAGAAGGAGAGATGTGTAATACTGAGAGATTAGAATAAAACTGAAGAAGAAGAGATATGTAATACTGAGAGATTAGAGGCGTACGCCGTTACTCATCGATTTAATATGACTTTTATTACAATGTTCTTTCTCTCTGCATTGTTGGGACCGAAAGAAACATTTACATTTTAGTCTACACATGTTGTTTACGAAGCATGTAACAAATCTAATTTGATTTTGACATTTGGGACAGTGTATAATGAGGCCTCAGCTAGACCAGGATGATTTACCTGGTTGTTCACCAGCACTCAGACAGTAGTAGAGTAGAGAATAATGATCTGCATCCCAAATGGCACCCTATTCCCTATATAGTGCACTACTATAGACCAGGGCCCTATTCCCTATATAGTGCACTACTTTAGACCAGAGCCCTATTCCCTATATAGTGCACTACTATAGACCAGGGCCCTATTCCCTATATAGTGCACTACTTTAGACCAGAGCCCTATTCCCTATATAGTGCACTACTTTAGACCAGAGCCCTATTCCCTATATAGTGCACTACTTTAGACCAGAGCCCTATTCCCTATATAGTGCACTACTTTAATCCAGGGCCCTATTCCCTATATAGTGCACTACTTTAGACCAGAGCCCTATTCCCTATATAGTGCACTACTTTAGACCAGAGCCCTATTCCCTATATAGTACACTACTTTAGACCAGAGCCCTATTCCCTATATAGTGCACTACTTTAGACCAGAGCCCTATTCCCTATATAGTGCACTACTTTAGACCAGAGCCCTATTCCCTACATAGTGCACTACTTTAGACCAGAGCCCTATTCCCTACATAGTGCACTAACTACTACATTACCAGAGCAGGACTGACTCATTACCAGAACAGTCTACCCCCCACAGAGCAGTCTACCCCCACAGAGCAGTCTACCCCTCACAGAGCAGTCTACCCCTCACAGAGCAGTCTACTCCCCACAGAGCAGTCTACTCCCCACAGAGCAGTCTACTCCCCACAGAGCAGTCTACCCCCCACAGAGCAGTCTACCCCCCACAGAGCAGTCTACCCCCCACAGAGCAGTCTACTCCCCACAGAGCAGTCTACCCCCCACAGAGCAGTCTACCCCCCACAGAGCAGTCTACCCCCCACAGAGCAGTCTACTCCCCACAGAGCAGTCTACTCCCCACAGAGCAGTCTACCCCCCACAGAGCAGTCTACCCCCCACAGAGCAGTCTACCCCCCACAGAACATTCTACCCCTCACAGAGCAGTCTACCCCCCACAGAGCAGTCTACCCCCCACAGAGCAGTCTACCCCCCACAGAGCAGTCTACCCCCCACAGAGCAGTCTACTCCCCACAGAACAGTCTACCCCCCACAGAGCAGTCTACTCCCCACAGAGCAGTCTACCCCTCACAGAACAGTCTACCCCCCACAGAGCAGTCTACTCCCCACAGAGCAGTCTACCCCTCACAGAACAGTCTACCCCCCACAGAGCAGTCTACTCCCCACAGAACAGTCTACCCCTCACAGAGCAGTCTACCCCCCACAGAGCAGTCTACCCCTCACAGAGCAGTCTACCCCCCACAGAGCAGTCTACTCCCCACAGAGCAGTCTACTCCCCACAGAGCAGTCTACTCCCCCTATTTCATCCTTGATGAAAACCTGCTCCAGAGCGCTCAGGACCTCAGACTGGGGCGAAGGTTCACCTTCCAACAGGACAATGACCTTGAGCACACAGCCAAGACAACGCAGGAGTAGCTTTGGAACAAAATTCTGAATGTCCCTGAGTTGTCCAGCCAGAGACCTGGACTTGAACCCGATTGAACATTTTTGGAGAGACCTGAAAATAGCTGTGCAGCAACACTCCCCATCCAACCTGACAGAGTCTGAGAGGATCTGCAGAGAAGAAGAATGGGAGAAACTCCCCAAATACAGGTGTGCCAAGCTTGTAGCGTCATACCCAAGAAGACTCGAGGCTGTAATCGCTGCCAAAGGTGCTTCAACAAAGTACTGAGTTAAGGGTCTGAATACTATGTGATAGTTTTTTGGTTGTTTTGTTGCAAAACTGTCTACAAACCTGTTTTTGCTTTGTCATCATGGGGTATTGTGTGTAGATTGAAGATAAAAACATTTTTTAAATCCATTTTAGAATAAGGCTGTAACGTAACAAAATGTGGAAAAAGTCAAGGGGCCTGAATACTTTCCGAATTCCCTATATATAAGCATTCAAGTTATAGAACATGGGGCATCTTTAAAGGAACACACTAAGTGGGAGAAATAAACCATCTTCATTGGTTAGAGAACCCTTTAAATGTTCTGATTCACCCCCAGCTGTCACAATGTATCCACAATGTTCTGATTCACCCCCAGCTGTCACAATGTATCCACAATGTTCTGATTCACCCCCAGCTGTCACAATGTTCTGATTCACCCCCAGCTGTCACAATGTTCTGATTCACCCCCAGCTGTCACAATGTACCCACAATGTTCTGATTCACCCCCAGCTGTCACAATGTTCTGATTCACCCCCAGCTGTCACAATGTATCCACAATGTTCTGATTCACCCCCAGCTGTCACAATGTACCCACAATGTTCTGATTCACCCCCAGCTGTCACAATGTTCCCACAATGTTCTGATTCACCCCCAGCTGTCACAATGTACCCACAATGTTCTGATTCACCCCCAGCTGTCACAATGTACCCACAATGTTCTGATTCACCCCCAGCTGTCACAATGTTCCCACAATGTTCTGATTCACCCTCAGCTGTCACAATGTATCCACAATGTTCTGATTCACCCCCAGCTGTCACAATGTTCTGATTCACCCCCAGCTGTCACAATGTACCCACAATGTTCTGATTCACCCCCAGCTGTCACAATGTACCCACAATGTTCTGATTCACCCCCAGCTGTCACAATGTTCCCACAATGTTCTGATTCACCCCCAGCTGTCACAATGTATCCACAATGTTCTGATTCACCCCCAGCTGTCACAATGTTCTGATTCACCCCCAGCTGTCACAATGTACCCACAATGTTCTGATTCACCCCCAGCTGTCACAATGTTCTGATTCACCCCCAGCTGTCACAATGTATCCACAATGTTCTGATTCACCCCCAGCTGTCACAATGTACCCACAATGTTCTGATTCACCCCCAGCTGTCACAATGTTCCCACAATGTTCTGATTCACCCCCAGCTGTCACAATGTACCCACAATGTTCTGATTCACCCCCAGCTGTCACAATGTTCTGATTCACCCCCAGCTGTCACAATGTACCCACAATGTTCTGATTCACCCCCAGCTGTCACAATGTTCCCACAATGTTCTGATTCACCCCCAGCTGTCACAATGTATCCACAATGTTCTGATTCACCCCCAGCTGTCACAATGTTCTGATTCACCCCCAGCTGTCACAATGTACCCACAATGTTCTGATTCACCCCCAGCTGTCACAATGTACCCACAATGTTCTGATTCACCCCCAGCTGTCACAATGTTCCCACAATGTTCTGATTCACCCCCAGCTGTCACAATGTTCTGATTCACCCCCAGCTGTCACAATGTTCTGATTCACCCCCAGCTGTCACAATGTATCCACAATGTTCTGATTCACCCCCAGCTGTCACAATGTACCCACAATGTTCTGATTCACCCCCAGCTGTCACAATGTTCCCACAATGTTCTGATTCACCCCCAGCTGTCACAATGTATCCACAATGTTCTGATTCACCCCCAGCTGTCACAATGTTCTGATTCACCCCCAGCTGTCACAATGTACCCACAATGTTCTGATTCACCCCCAGCTGTCACAATGTACCCACAATGTTCTGATTCACCCCCAGCTGTCACAATGTTCCCACAATGTTCTGATTCACCCCCAGCTGTCACAATGTTCTGATTCACCCCCAGCTGTCACAATGTTCTGATTCACCCCCAGCTGTCACAATGTATCCACAATGTTCTGATTCACCCCCAGCTGTCACAATGTACCCACAATGTTCTGATTCACCCCCAGCTGTCACAATGTTCCCACAATGTTCTGATTCACCCCCAGCTGTCACAATGTTCTGATTCACCCCCAGCTGTCACAATGTTCTGATTCACCCCGAGCTGTCACAATGTATCCACAATGTTCTGATTCACCCCCAGCTGTCACAATGTACCCACAATGTTCTGATTCACCCCCAGCTGTCACAATGTACCCACAATGTTCTGATTCACCCCCAGCTGTCACAATGTATCCACAATGTTCTGATTCACCCCCAGCTGTCACAATGTATCCACAATGTTCTGATTCACCCCCAGCTGTCACAATGTTCTGATTCACCCCCAGCTGTCACAATGTATCCACAATGTTCTGATTCACCCCCAGCTGTCACAATGTTCTGATTCATCCCCAGCTGTCACAATGTATCCACAATGTTCTGATTCACCCCCAGCTGTCACAATGTTCTGATTCACCCCCAGCTGTCACAATGTTCTGATTCACCCCCAGCTGTCACAATGTTCTGATTCACCCCCAGCTGTCACAATGTTCTGATTCACCCCCAGTTGTCACAATGTATCCACAATGTTCTGATTCACCCCCAGCTGTCACAATGTATCCACAATGTTCTGATTCACCCCCAGCTGTCACAATGTACCCACAATGTTCTGATTCACCCCCAGCTGTCACAATGTTCCCACAATGTTCTGATTCACCCCCAGCTGTCACAATGTTCTGATTCACCCCCAGCTGTCACAATGTTCTGATTCACCCCCAGCTGTCACAATGTATCCACAATGTTCTGATTCACCCCCAGCTGTCACAATGTACCCACAATGTTCTGATTCACCCCCAGCTGTCACAATGTTCCCACAATGTTCTGATTCAGCCCAGCTGTCACAATGTTCTGATTCACCCCCAGCTGTCACAATGTTCTGATTCACCCCCAGCTGTCACAATGTATCCACAATGTTCTGATTCACCCCCAGCTGTCACAATGTATCCACAATGTTCTGATTCACCCCCAGCTGTCACAATGTACCCACAATGTTCTGATTCACCCCCAGCTGTCACAATGTACCCACAATGTTCTGATTCACCCCCAGCTGTCACAATGTACCCACAATGTTCTGATTCACCCCCAGCTGTCACAATGTACCCACAATGTTCTGATTCACCCCCAGCTGTCACAATGTACCCACAATGTTCTGATTCACCCCCAGCTGTCACAATGTATCCACAATGTTCTGATTCACCCCCAGCTGTCACAATGTATCCACAATGTTCTGATTCACCCCCAGCTGTCACAATGTTCTAATTCACCCCCAGCTGTCACAATGTATCCACAATGTTCTGATTCACCCCCAGCTGTCACAATGTATCCACAATGTTCTGATTCACCCCCAGCTGTCACAATGTTCTGATTCACCCCCAGCTGTCACAATGTATACACAATGTTCTGATTCACCCCCAGCTGTCACAATGTACCCACAATGTTCTGATTCACCCCCAGCTGTCACAATGTATCCACAATGTTCTGATTCACCCCCAGCTGTCACAATGTATCCACAATGTTCTGATTCACCCCCAGCTGTCACAATGTTCTGATTCACCCCCAGCTGTCACAATGTACCCACAATGTTCTGATTCACCCCCAGCTGTCACAATGTATCCACAATGTTCTGATTCACCCCCAGCTGTCACAATGTATCCACAATGTTCTGATTCACCCCCAGCTGTCACAATGTTCTGATTCACCCCCAGCTGTCACAATGTACCCACAATGTTCTGATTCACCCCCAGCTGTCACAATGTATCCACAATGTTCTGATTCACCCCCAGCTGTCACAATGTATCCACAATGTTCTGATTCACCCCCAGCTGTCACAATGTATCCACAATGTTCTGATTCACCCCCAGCTGTCACAATGTACCCACAATGTTCTGATTCACCCCCAGCTGTCACAATGTTCTGATTCACCCCCAGCTGTCACAATGTATCCACAATGTTCTGATTCACCCCCAGCTGTCACAATGTTCCCACAATGTTCTGATTCACCCCCAGCTGTCACAATGTTCTGATTCACCCCCAGCTGTCACAATGTACCCACAATGTTCTGATTCACCCCCAGCTGTCACAATGTATCCACAATGTTCTGATTCACCCCCAGCTGTCACAATGTTCTGATTCACCCCCAGCTGTCACAATGTACCCACAATGTTCTGATTCACCCCCAGCTGTCACAATGTTCTGATTCACCCCCAGCTGTCACAATGTATCCACAATGTTCTGATTCACCCCCAGCTGTCACAATGTACCCACAATGTTCTGATTCACCCCCAGCTGTCACAATGTACCCACAATGTTCTGATTCACCCCCAGCTGTCACAATGTATCCACAATGTTCTGATTCACCCCCAGCTGTCACAATGTATCCACAATGTTCTGATTCACCCCCAGCTGTCACAATGTTCTGATTCACCCCCAGCTGTCACAATGTTCTGATTCACCCCCAGCTGTCACAATGTATTCACAATGTTCTGATTCACCCCCAGCTGTCACAATGTTCTGATTCACCCCCAGCTGTCACAATGTTCTGATTCACCCCCAGCTGTCACAATGTACCCACAATGTTCTGATTCACCCCCAGCTGTCACAATGTACCCACAATGTTCTGATTCACCCCCAGCTGTCACAATGTATCCACAATGTTCTGATTCACCCCCAGCTGTCACAATGTATCCACAATGTTCTGATTCACCCCCAGCTGTCACAATGTATCCACAATGTTCTGATTCACCCCCAGCTGTCACAATGTTCTGATTCACCCCCAGCTGTCACAATGTTCTGATTCACCCCCAGCTGTCACAATGTATCCACAATGTTCTGATTCACCCCCAGCTGTCACAATGTTCTGATTCACCCCCAGCTGTCACAATGTACCCACAATGTTCTGATTCACCCCCAGCTGTCACAATGTATCCACAATGTTCTGATTCACCCCCAGCTGTCACAATGTACCCACAATGTTCTGATTCACCCCCAGCTGTCACAATGTTCTGATTCACCCCCAGCTGTCACAATGTTCTGATTCACCCCCAGCTGTCACAATGTATCCACAATGTTCTGATTCACCCCCAGCTGTCACAATGTATCCACAATGTTCTGATTCACCCCCAGCTGTCACAATGTATCCACAATGTTCTGATTCACCCCCAGCTGTCACAATGTTCTGATTCACCCCCAGCTGTCACAATGTATCCACAATGTTCTGATTCACCCCCAGCTGTCACAATGTACCCACAATGTTCTGATTCACCCCCAGCTGTCACAATGTACCCACAATGTTCTGATTCACCCCCAGCTGTCACAATGTACCCACAATGTTCTGATTCACCCCCAGCTGTCACAATGTACCCACAATGTTCTGATTCACCCCCAGCTGTCACAATGTACCCACAATGTTCTGATTCACCCCCAGCTGTCACAATGTACCCACAATGTTCTGATTCACCCCCAGCTGTCACAATGTATCCACAATGTTCTGATTCACCCCCAGCTGTCACAATGTTCTGATTCACCCCCAGCTGTCACAATGTTCTGATTCACCCCCAGCTGTCACAATGTATCCACAATGTTCTGATTCACCCCCAGCTGTCACAATGTATCCACAATGTTCTGATTCACCCCCAGCTGTCACAATGTATCCACAATGTTCTGATTCACCCCCAGCTGTCACAATGTTCTGATTCACCCCCAGCTGTCACAATGTTCTGATTCACCCCCAGCTGTCACAATGTTCTGATTCACCCCCAGCTGTCACAATGTTCTGATTCACCCCCAGCTGTCACAATGTATCCACAATGTTCTGATTCACCCCCAGCTGTCACAATGTATCCACAATGTTCTGATTCACCCCCAGCTGTCACAATGTACCCACAATGTTCTGATTCACCCCCAGCTGTCACAATGTTCCCACAATGTTCTGATTCACCCCCAGCTGTCACAATGTTCTGATTCACCCCCAGCTGTCACAATGTTCTGATTCACCCCCAGCTGTCACAATGTATCCACAATGTTCTGATTCACCCCCAGCTGTCACAATGTACCCACAATGTTCTGATTCACCCCCAGCTGTCACAATGTTCCCACAATGTTCTGATTCACCCCCAGCTGTCACAATGTTCTGATTCACCCCCAGCTGTCACAATGTTCTGATTCACCCCCAGCTGTCACAATGTATCCACAATGTTCTGATTCACCCCCAGCTGTCACAATGTATCCACAATGTTCTGATTCACCCCCAGCTGTCACAATGTACCCACAATGTTCTGATTCACCCCCAGCTGTCACAATGTACCCACAATGTTCTGATTCACCCCCAGCTGTCACAATGTACCCACAATGTTCTGATTCACCCCCAGCTGTCACAATGTACCCACAATGTTCTGATTCACCCCCAGCTGTCACAATGTACCCACAATGTTCTGATTCACCCCCAGCTGTCACAATGTATCCACAATGTTCTGATTCACCCCCAGCTGTCACAATGTATCCACAATGTTCTGATTCACCCCCAGCTGTCACAATGTTCTAATTCACCCCCAGCTGTCACAATGTATCCACAATGTTCTGATTCACCCCCAGCTGTCACAATGTATCCACAATGTTCTGATTCACCCCCAGCTGTCACAATGTTCTGATTCACCCCCAGCTGTCACAATGTATACACAATGTTCTGATTCACCCCCAGCTGTCACAATGTACCCACAATGTTCTGATTCACCCCCAGCTGTCACAATGTATCCACAATGTTCTGATTCACCCCCAGCTGTCACAATGTATCCACAATGTTCTGATTCACCCCCAGCTGTCACAATGTTCTGATTCACCCCCAGCTGTCACAATGTACCCACAATGTTCTGATTCACCCCCAGCTGTCACAATGTATCCACAATGTTCTGATTCACCCCCAGCTGTCACAATGTATCCACAATGTTCTGATTCACCCCCAGCTGTCACAATGTTCTGATTCACCCCCAGCTGTCACAATGTACCCACAATGTTCTGATTCACCCCCAGCTGTCACAATGTATCCACAATGTTCTGATTCACCCCCAGCTGTCACAATGTATCCACAATGTTCTGATTCACCCCCAGCTGTCACAATGTATCCACAATGTTCTGATTCACCCCCAGCTGTCACAATGTACCCACAATGTTCTGATTCACCCCCAGCTGTCACAATGTTCTGATTCACCCCCAGCTGTCACAATGTATCCACAATGTTCTGATTCACCCCCAGCTGTCACAATGTTCCCACAATGTTCTGATTCACCCCCAGCTGTCACAATGTTCTGATTCACCCCCAGCTGTCACAATGTACCCACAATGTTCTGATTCACCCCCAGCTGTCACAATGTATCCACAATGTTCTGATTCACCCCCAGCTGTCACAATGTTCTGATTCACCCCCAGCTGTCACAATGTACCCACAGTGTTCTGATTCACCCCCAGCTGTCACAATGTTCTGATTCACCCCCAGCTGTCACAATGTATCCACAATGTTCTGATTCACCCCCAGCTGTCACAATGTACCCACAATGTTCTGATTCACCCCCAGCTGTCACAATGTACCCACAATGTTCTGATTCACCCCCAGCTGTCACAATGTATCCACAATGTTCTGATTCACCCCCAGCTGTCACAATGTATCCACAATGTTCTGATTCACCCCCAGCTGTCACAATGTACCCACAATGTTCTGATTCACCCCCAGCTGTCACAATGTTCTGATTCACCCCCAGCTGTCACAATGTTCTGATTCACCCCCAGCTGTCACAATGTATCCACAATGTTCTGATTCACCCCCAGCTGTCACAATGTTCTGATTCACCCCCAGCTGTCACAATGTTCTGATTCACCCCCAGCTGTCACAATGTACCCACAATGTTCTGATTCACCCCCAGCTGTCACAATGTACCCACAATGTTCTGATTCACCCCCAGCTGTCACAATGTATCCACAATGTTCTGATTCACCCCCAGCTGTCACAATGTATCCACAATGTTCTGATTCACCCCCAGCTGTCACAATGTTCTGATTCACCCCCAGCTGTCACAATGTTCTGATTCACCCCCAGCTGTCACAATGTTCTGATTCACCCCCAGCTGTCACAATGTATCCACAATGTTCTGATTCACCCCCAGCTGTCACAATGTTCTGATTCACCCCCAGCTGTCACAATGTACCCACAATGTTCTGATTCACCCCCAGCTGTCACAATGTATCCACAATGTTCTGATTCACCCCCAGCTGTCACAATGTACCCACAATGTTCTGATTCACCCCCAGCTGTCACAATGTTCTGATTCACCCCCAGCTGTCACAATGTTCTGATTCACCCCCAGCTGTCACAATGTATCCACAATGTTCTGATTCACCCCCAGCTGTCACAATGTATCCACAATGTTCTGATTCACCCCCAGCTGTCACAATGTATCCACAATGTTCTGATTCACCCCCAGCTGTCACAATGTTCTGATTCACCCCCAGCTGTCACAATGTATCCACAATGTTCTGATTCACCCCCAGCTGTCACAATGTACCCACAATGTTCTGATTCACCCCCAGCTGTCACAATGTACCCACAATGTTCTGATTCACCCCCAGCTGTCACAATGTACCCACAATGTTCTGATTCACCCCCAGCTGTCACAATGTACCCACAATGTTCTGATTCACCCCCAGCTGTCACAATGTACCCACAATGTTCTGATTCACCCCCAGCTGTCACAATGTATCCACAATGTTCTGATTCACCCCCAGCTGTCACAATGTTCTGATTCACCCCCAGCTGTCACAATGTTCTGATTCACCCCCAGCTGTCACAATGTATCCACAATGTTCTGATTCACCCCCAGCTGTCACAATGTATCCACAATGTTCTGATTCACCCCCAGCTGTCACAATGTACCCACAATGTTCTGATTCACCCCCAGCTGTCACAATGTACCCACAATGTTCTGATTCACCCCCCAGCTGTCACAATGTACCCACAATGTTCTGATTCACCCCCAGCTGTCACAATGTTCTGATTCACCCCCAGCTGTCACAATGTACCCACAATGTTCTGATTCACCCCCAGCTGTCACAATGTTCTGATTCACCCCCAGCTGTCACAATGTACCCACAATGTTCTGATTCACCCCCAGCTGTCACAATGTATCCACAATGTTCTGATTCACCCCCAGCTGTCACAATGTTCTGATTCACCCCCAGCTGTCACAATGTATCCACAATGTTCTGATTCACCCCCAGCTGTCACAATGTTCTGATTCACCCCCAGCTGTCACAATGTATCCACAATGTTCTGATTCACCCCCAGCTGTCACAATGTACCCACAATGTTCTGATTCACCCCCAGCTGTCACAATGTATCCACAATGTTCTGATTCACCCCCAGCTGTCACAATGTTCTGATTTACCCCCAGCTGTCACAATGTATCCACAATGTTCTGATTCACCCCCAGCTGTCACAATGTTCTGATTCACCCCCAGCTGTCACAATGTACCCACAATGTTCTGATTCACCCCCAGCTGTCACAATGTTCTGATTCACCCCCAGCTGTCACAATGTATCCACAATGTTCTGATTCACCCCCAGCTGTCACAATGTTCTGATTCACCCCCAGCTGTCACAATGTTCTGATTCACCCCCAGCTGTCACAATGTATCCACAATGTTCTGATTCACCCCCAGCTGTCACAATGTACCCACAATGTTCTGATTCACCCCCAGCTGTCACAATGTACCCACAATGTTCTGATTCACCCCCAGCTGTCACAATGTATCCACAATGTTCTGATTCACCCCCAGCTGTCACAATGTTCTGATTCACCCCCAGCTGTCACAATGTATCCACAATGTTCTGATTCACCCCCAGCTGTCACAATGTATCCACAATGTTCTGATTCACCCCCAGCTGTCACAATGTTCTGATTCACCCCCAGCTGTCACAATGTACCCACAATGTTCTGATTCACCCCCAGCTGTCACAATGTATCCACAATGTTCTGATTCACCCCCAGCTGTCACAATGTATCCACAATGTTCTGATTCACCCCCAGCTGTCACAATGTTCTGATTCACCCCCAGCTGTCACAATGTACCCACAGTGTTCTGATTCACCCCCAGCTGTCACAATGTACCCACAATGTTCTGATTCACCCCCAGCTGTCACAATGTACCCACAATGTTCTGATTCACCCCCAGCTGTCACAATGTACCCACAATGTTCTGATTCACCCCCAGCTGTCACAATGTATCCACAATGTTCTGATTCACCCCCAGCTGTCACAATGTTCTGATTCACCCCCAGCTGTCACAATGTTCTGATTCACCCCCAGCTGTCACAATGTATCCACAATGTTCTGATTCACCCCCAGCTGTCACAATGTATCCACAATGTTCTGATTCACCCACAGCTGTCACAATGTACCCACAATGTTCTGATTCACCCCCAGCTGTCACAATGTACCCACAATGTTCTGATTCACCCCCCAGCTGTCACAATGTACCCACAATGTTCTGATTCACCCCCAGCTGTCACAATGTTCTGATTCACCCCCAGCTGTCACAATGTACCCACAATGTTCTGATTCACCCCCAGCTGTCACAATGTTCTGATTCACCCCCAGCTGTCACAATGTACCCACAATGTTCTGATTCACCCCCAGCTGTCACAATGTATCCACAATGTTCTGATTCACCCCCAGCTGTCACAATGTTCTGATTCACCCCCAGCTGTCACAATGTATCCACAATGTTCTGATTCACCCCCAGCTGTCACAATGTTCTGATTCACCCCCAGCTGTCACAATGTTCTGATTCACCCCCAGCTGTCACAATGTATCCACAATGTTCTGATTCACCCCCAGCTGTCACAATGTACCCACAATGTTCTGATTCACCCCCAGCTGTCACAATGTATCCACAATGTTCTGATTCACCCCCAGCTGTCACAATGTTCTGATTTACCCCCAGCTGTCACAATGTATCCACAATGTTCTGATTCACCCCCAGCTGTCACAATGTTCTGATTCACCCCCAGCTGTCACAATGTTCTGATTCACCCCCAGCTGTCACAATGTATCCACAATGTTCTGATTCACCCCCAGCTGTCACAATGTATCCACAATGTTCTGATTCACCCCCAGCTGTCACAATGTACCCACAATGTTCTGATTCACCCCCAGCTGTCACAATGTACCCACAATGTTCTGATTCACCCCCAGCTGTCACAATGTTCTGATTCACCCCCAGCTGTCACAATGTACCCACAATGTTCTGATTCACCCCCAGCTGTCACAATGTTCTGATTCACCCCCAGCTGTCACAATGTATCCACAATGTTCTGATTCACCCCCAGCTGTCACAATGTTCTGATTCACCCCCAGCTGTCACAATGTTCTGATTCACCCCCAGCTGTCACAATGTATCCACAATGTTCTGATTCACCCCCAGCTGTCACAATGTACCCACAATGTTCTGATTCACCCCCAGCTGTCACAATGTACCCACAATGTTCTGATTCACCCCCAGCTGTCACAATGTATCCACAATGTTCTGATTCACCCCAAGCTGTCACAATGTTCTGATTCACCCCCAGCTGTCACAATGTTCTGATTCACCCCCAGCTGTCACAATGTACCCACAATGTTCTGATTCACCCCCAGCTGTCACAATGTTCTGATTCACCCCCAGCTGTCACAATGTACCCACAATGTTCTGATTCACCCCCAGATGTCACAATGTTCTGATTCACCCCCTGCTGTCACAATGTATCCACAATGTTCTGATTCACCCCCAGCTGTCACAATGTACCCACAATGTTCTGATTCACCCCCAGCTGTCACAATGTTCTGATTCACCCCCAGCTGTCACAATGTTCTGATCACCTCCAGCGGTCACAATGTTCTGATTCAACCCCAGCGGTCACAATGTTCTGATTCACCCCCAGCTGTCACAATGTACCCACAATGTTCTGATTCACCCCCAGCTGTCACAATGTACCCACAATGTTCTGATTCACCCCCAGCTGTCACAATGTATCCACAATGTTCTGATTCACCCCCAGCTGTCACAATGTACCCACAATGTTCTGATTCACCCCCAGCTGTCACAATGTACCCACAATGTTCTGATTCACCCCCAGCTGTCACAATGTTCTGATTCACCCCCAGCTGTCACAATGTATCCACAATGTTCTGATTCACCCCCAGCTGTCACAATGTACCCACAATGTTCTGATTCACCCCCAGCTGTCACAATGTTCTGATTCACCCCCAGCTGTCACAATGTTCTGATTCACCTCCAGCTGTCACAATGTACCCACAATGTTCTGATTCACCCCCAGCTGTCACAATGTTCTGATTAGCCCCCAGCTGTCACAATGTATCCACAATGTTCTGATTCACCCCCAGCTGTCACAATGTTCTGATTCACCCCCAGCTGTCACAATGTTCTGATTCACCCCCAGCGGTCACAATGTTCTGATTCACCCCCAGCTGTCACAATGTTCTGATTCACCCCCAGCTGTCACAATGTTCTGATTCACCCCCAGCTGTCACAATGTTCTGATTCACCCCCAGCTGTCACAATGTATCCACAATGTTCTGATTCACCCCCAGCTGTCACAATGTTCCCACAATGTTCTGATTCACCCCCAGCTGTCACAATGTTCTGATTCACCCCCAGCTGTCACAATGTATCCACAATGTTCTGATTCACCCCCAGCTGTCACAATGTTCCCACAATGTTCTGATTCAACCCCAGCTGTCACAATGTTCTGATTCACCCCCAGCTGTCACAATGTATCCACAATGTTCTGATTCACCCCCAGCTGTCACAATGTTCTGATTCACCCCCAGCTGTCACAATGTACCCACAATGTTCTGATTCACCCCCAGCTGTCACAATGTTCTGATTCATCCCCAGCTGTCACAATGTATCCACAATGTTCTGATTCACCCCCAGCTGTCACAATGTATCCACAATGTTCTGATTCACCCCCAGCTGTCACAATGTATCCACAATGTTCTGATTCACCCCCAGCTGTCACAATGTTCTGATTCACCCCCAGCTGTCACAATGTATCCACAATGTTCTGATTCACCCCCAGCTGTCACAATGTTCCCACAATGTTCTGATTCACCCCCAGCTGTCACAATGTTCCCACAATGTTCTGATTCACCCCCAGCTGTCACAATGTATCCACAATGTTCTGATTCACCCCCAGCTGTCACAATGTTCTGATTCACCTCCAGCTGTCACAATGTACCCACAATGTTCTGATTCACCCCCAGCTGTCACAATGTACCCACAATGTTCTGATTCACCCCCAGCTGTCACAATGTTCTGATTCATCCCCAGCTGTCACAATGTTCTGATTCACCCCCAGCTGTCACAATGTTCTGATTCACCCCCAGCTGTCACAATGTTCTGATTCATCCCCAGCTGTCACAATGTTCTGATTCACCCCCAGCTGTCACAATGTTCTGATTCACCCCCAGCTGTCACACTGTTCTGATTCACCCCCAGCTGTCACAATGTACCCACAATGTTCTGATTCACCCCCAGCTGTCACAATGTACCCACAATGTTCTGATTCACCCCCAGCTGTCACAATGTACCCACAATGTTCTGATTCACCCCCAGCTGTCACAATGTATCCACAATGTTCTGATTCACCCCCAGCTGTCACAATGTATCCACAATGTTCTGATTCACCCCCAGCTGTCACAATGTTCTGATTCACCCCCAGCTGTCACAATGTATCCACAATGTTCTGATTCACCCCCAGCTGTCACAATGTACCCACAATGTTCTGATTCACCCCCAGCTGTCACAATGTTCTGATTCACCCCCAGCTGTCACAATGTATCCACAATGTTCTGATTCACCCCCAGCTGTCACAATGTTCCCACAATGTTCTGATTCACCCCCAGCTGTCACAATGTTCCCACAATGTTCTGATTCACCCCCAGCTTTCACAATGTATCCACAATGTTCTGATTCACACCCAGCTGTCACAATGTTCTGATTCACCTCCAGCTGTCACAATGTACCCACAATGTTCTGATTCACCCCCAGCTGTCACAATGTACCCACAATGTTCTGATTCACCCCCAGCTGTCACAATGTTCTGATTCATCCCCAGCTGTCACAATGTTCTGATTCACCCCCAGCTGTCACAATGTTCTGATTCACCCCCAGCTGTCACAATGTTCTGATTCATCCCCAGCTGTCACAATGTTCTGATTCACCCCCAGCTGTCACAATGTTCTGATTCACCCCCAGCTGTCACAATGTTCTGATTCACCCCCAGCTGTCACAATGTACCCACAATGTTCTGATTCACCCCCAGCTGTCACAATGTACCCACAATGTTCTGATTCACCCCCAGCTGTCACAATGTACCCACAATGTTCTGATTCACCCCCAGCTGTCACAATGTATCCACAATGTTCTGATTCACCCCCAGCTGTCACAATGTATCCACAATGTTCTGATTCACCCCCAGCTGTCACAATGTTCTGATTCACCCCCAGCTGTCACAATGTACCCACAATGTTCTGATTCACCCCCAGCTGTCACAATGTATCCACAATGTTCTGATTCACCCCCAGCTGTCACAATGTACCCACAATGTTCTGATTCACCCCCAGCTGTCACAATGTACCCACAATGTTCTGATTCACCCCCAGCTGTCACAATGTTCTGATTCATCCCCAGCTGTCACAATGTTCTGATTCACCCCCAGCTGTCACAATGTTCTGATTCACCCCCAGCTGTCACAATGTTCTGATTCATCCCCAGCTGTCACAATGTTCTGATTCATCCCCAGCTGTCACAATGTTCTGATTCACCCCCAGCTGTCACAATGTTCTGATTCACCCCCAGCTGTCACAATGTTCTGATTCACCCCCAGCTGTCACAATGTATCCACAATGTTCTGATTCACCCCCAGCTGTCACAATGTTCTGATTCACCCCCAGCTGTCACAATGTACCCACAATGTTCTGATTCACCCCCAGCTGTCACAATGTACCCACAATGTTCTGATTCACCCCCAGCTGTCACAATGTACCCACAATGTTCTGATTCACCCCCAGCTGTCACAATGTACCCACAATGTTCTGATTCACCCCCAGCTGTCACAATGTATCCACAATGTTCTGATTCACCCCCAGCTGTCACAATGTATCCACAATGTTCTGATTCACCCCCAGCTGTCACAATGTTCTGATTCACCCCCAGCTGTCACAATGTTCTGATTCACCCCCAGCTGTCACAATGTTCTGATTCACCCCCAGCTGTCACAATGTTCTGATTCACCCCCAGCTGTCACAATGTACCCACAATGTTCTGATTCACCCCCAGCTGTCACAATGTACCCACAATGTTCTGATTCACCCCCAGCTGTCACAATGTTCCCACAATGTTCTGATTCACCCCCAGCTGTCACAATGTACCCACAATGTTCTGATTCACCCCCAGCTGTCACAATGTACCCACAATGTTCTGATTCACCCCCAGCTGTCACAATGTATCCACAATGTTCTGATTCACCCCAAGCTGTCACAATGTTCTGATTCACCCCCAGCTGTCACAATGTTCTGATTCACCCCCAGCTGTCACAATGTACCCACAATGTTCTGATTCACCCCCAGCTGTCACAATGTTCTGATTCACCCCCAGCTGTCACAATGTACCCACAATGTTCTGATTCACCCCCAGATGTCACAATGTTCTGATTCACCCCCTGCTGTCACAATGTATCCACAATGTTCTGATTCACCCCCAGCTGTCACAATGTACCCACAATGTTCTGATTCACCCCCAGCTGTCACAATGTTCTGATTCACCCCCAGCTGTCACAATGTTCTGATCACCTCCAGCGGTCACAATGTTCTGATTCACCCCCAGCGGTCACAATGTTCTGATTCACCCCCAGCTGTCACAATGTACCCACAATGTTCTGATTCACCCCCAGCTGTCACAATGTACCCACAATGTTCTGATTCACCCCCAGCTGTCACAATGTATCCACAATGTTCTGATTCACCCCCAGCTGTCACAATGTACCCACAATGTTCTGATTCACCCCCAGCTGTCACAATGTACCCACAATGTTCTGATTCACCCCCAGCTGTCACAATGTTCTGATTCACCCCCAGCTGTCACAATGTATCCACAATGTTCTGATTCACCCCCAGCTGTCACAATGTACCCACAATGTTCTGATTCACCCCCAGCTGTCACAATGTTCTGATTCACCCCCAGCTGTCACAATGTTCTGATTCACCTCCAGCTGTCACAATGTACCCACAATGTTCTGATTCACCCCCAGCTGTCACAATGTTCTGATTAGCCCCCAGCTGTCACAATGTATCCACAATGTTCTGATTCACCCCCAGCTGTCACAATGTTCTGATTCACCCCCAGCTGTCACAATGTTCTGATTCACCCCCAGCGGTCACAATGTTCTGATTCACCCCCAGCTGTCACAATGTTCTGATTCACCCCCAGCTGTCACAATGTTCTGATTCACCCCCAGCTGTCACAATGTTCTGATTCACCCCCAGCTGTCACAATGTATCCACAATGTTCTGATTCACCCCCAGCTGTCACAATGTTCCCACAATGTTCTGATTCACCCCCAGCTGTCACAATGTTCTGATTCACCCCCAGCTGTCACAATGTATCCACAATGTTCTGATTCACCCCCAGCTGTCACAATGTTCCCACAATGTTCTGATTCAACCCCAGCTGTCACAATGTTCTGATTCACCCCCAGCTGTCACAATGTATCCACAATGTTCTGATTCACCCCCAGCTGTCACAATGTTCTGATTCACCCCCAGCTGTCACAATGTACCCACAATGTTCTGATTCACCCCCAGCTGTCACAATGTTCTGATTCATCCCCAGCTGTCACAATGTATCCACAATGTTCTGATTCACCCCCAGCTGTCACAATGTATCCACAATGTTCTGATTCACCCCCAGCTGTCACAATGTATCCACAATGTTCTGATTCACCCCCAGCTGTCACAATGTTCTGATTCACCCCCAGCTGTCACAATGTATCCACAATGTTCTGATTCACCCCCAGCTGTCACAATGTTCCCACAATGTTCTGATTCACCCCCAGCTGTCACAATGTTCCCACAATGTTCTGATTCACCCCCAGCTGTCACAATGTATCCACAATGTTCTGATTCACCCCCAGCTGTCACAATGTTCTGATTCACCTCCAGCTGTCACAATGTACCCACAATGTTCTGATTCACCCCCAGCTGTCACAATGTACCCACAATGTTCTGATTCACCCCCAGCTGTCACAATGTTCTGATTCATCCCCAGCTGTCACAATGTTCTGATTCACCCCCAGCTGTCACAATGTTCTGATTCACCCCCAGCTGTCACAATGTTCTGATTCATCCCCAGCTGTCACAATGTTCTGATTCACCCCCAGCTGTCACAATGTTCTGATTCACCCCCAGCTGTCACAATGTTCTGATTCACCCCCAGCTGTCACAATGTACCCACAATGTTCTGATTCACCCCCAGCTGTCACAATGTACCCACAATGTTCTGATTCACCCCCAGCTGTCACAATGTACCCACAATGTTCTGATTCACCCCCAGCTGTCACAATGTATCCACAATGTTCTGATTCACCCCCAGCTGTCACAATGTATCCACAATGTTCTGATTCACCCCCAGCTGTCACAATGTTCTGATTCACCCCCAGCTGTCACAATGTATCCACAATGTTCTGATTCACCCCCAGCTGCCACAATGTACCCACAATGTTCTGATTCACCCCCAGCTGTCACAATGTTCTGATTCACCCCCAGCTGTCACAATGTATCCACAATGTTCTGATTCACCCCCAGCTGTCACAATGTTCCCACAATGTTCTGATTCACCCCCAGCTGTCACAATGTTCCCACAATGTTCTGATTCACCCCCAGCTGTCACAATGTATCCACAATGTTCTGATTCACACCCAGCTGTCACAATGTTCTGATTCACCTCCAGCTGTCACAATGTACCCACAATGTTCTGATTCACCCCCAGCTGTCACAATGTACCCACAATGTTCTGATTCACCCCCAGCTGTCACAATGTTCTGATTCATCCCCAGCTGTCACAATGTTCTGATTCACCCCCAGCTGTCACAATGTTCTGATTCACCCCCAGCTGTCACAATGTTCTGATTCATCCCCAGCTGTCACAATGTTCTGATTCACCCCCAGCTGTCACAATGTTCTGATTCACCCCCAGCTGTCACAATGTTCTGATTCACCCCCAGCTGTCACAATGTACCCACAATGTTCTGATTCACCCCCAGCTGTCACAATGTACCCACAATGTTCTGATTCACCCCCAGCTGTCACAATGTACCCACAATGTTCTGATTCACCCCCAGCTGTCACAATGTATCCACAATGTTCTGATTCACCCCCAGCTGTCACAATGTATCCACAATGTTCTGATTCACCCCCAGCTGTCACAATGTTCTGATTCACCCCCAGCTGTCACAATGTATCCACAATGTTCTGATTCACCCCCAGCTGTCACAATGTACCCACAATGTTCTGATTCACCCCCAGCTGTCACAATGTTCTGATTCACCCCCAGCTGTCACAATGTATCCACAATGTTCTGATTCACCCCCAGCTGTCACAATGTATCCACAATGTTCTGATTCACCCCCAGCTGTCACAATGTATCCACAATGTTCTGATTCACCCCCAGCTGTCACAATGTACCCACAATGTTCTGATTCACCCCCAGCTGTCACAATGTTCTGATTCACCTCCAGCTGTCACAATGTACCCACAATGTTCTGATTCACCCCCAGCTGTCACAATGTTCTGATTCACCCCCAGCTGTCACAATGTACCCACAATGTTCTGATTCACCCCCAGCTGTCACAATGTACCCACAATGTTCTGATTCACCCCCAGCTGTCACAATGTACCCACAATGTTCTGATTCACCCCCAGCTGTCACAATGTATCCACAATGTTCTGATTCACCCCCAGCTGTCACAATGTACCCACAATGTTCTGATTCACCCCCAGCTGTCACAATGTTCTGATTCACCCCCAGCTGTCACAATGTTCTGATTCATCCCCAGCTGTCACAATGTATCCACAATGTTCTGATTCACCCCCAGCTGTCACAATGTATATACAATGTTCTGATTCACCCCCAGCTGTCACAATGTTCTGATTCACCCCCAGCTGTCACAATGTACCCACAATGTTCTGATTCACCCCCAGCTGTCACAATGTACCCACAATGTTCTGATTCACCCCCAGCTGTCACAATGTTCTGATTCACCCCCAGCTGTCACAATGTATCCACAATGTTCTGATTCACCCCCAGCTGTCACAATGTTCTGATTCATCCCCAGCTGTCACAATGTTCTGATTCACCTCCAGCTGTCACAATGTTCTGATTCACCCCCAGCTGTCACAATGTTCTGATTCACCCCCAGCTGTCACAATGTATCCACAATGTTCTGATTCACCCCCAGCTGTCACAATGTATCCACAATGTTCTGATTCACCCCCAGCTGTCACAATGTACCCACAATGTTCTGATTCACCCCCAGCTGTCACAATGTACCCACAATGTTCTGATTCACCCCCAGCTGTCACAATGTATCCACAATGTTCTGATTCACCCCCAGCTGTCACAATGTATCCACAATGTTCTGATTCACCCCCAGCTGTCACAATGTACCCACAATGTTCTGATTCACCCCCAGCTGTCACAATGTACCCACAATGTTCTGATTCACCCCCAGCTGTCACAATGTACCCACAATGTTCTGATTCACCCCCAGCTGTCACAATGTATCCACAATGTTCTGATTCACCCCCAGCTGTCACAATGTTCTGATTCACCCCCAGCTGTCACAATGTACCCACAATGTTCTGATTCACCCCCAGCTGTCACAATGTACCCACAATGTTCTGATTCACCCCCAGCTGTCACAATGTACCCACAATGTTCTGATTCACCCCCAGCTGTCACAATGTACCCACAATGTTCTGATTCACCCCCAGCTGTCACAATGTACCCACAATGTTCTGATTCACCCCCAGCTGTCACAATGTACCCACAATGTTCTGATTCACCCCCAGCTGTCACAATGTACCCACAATGTTCTGATTCACCCCAGCTGTCACAATGTACCCACAATGTTCTGATTCACCCCCAGCTGTCACAATGTTCTGATTCACCCCCAGCTGTCACAATGTACCCACAATGTTCTGATTCACCCCCAGCTGTCACAATGTACCCACAATGTTCTGATTCACCCCCAGCTGTCACAATGTACCCACAATGTTCTGATTCACCCCCAGCTGTCACAATGTATCCACAATGTTCTGATTCACCCCCAGCTGTCACAATGTTCTGATTCACCCCCCAGCTGTCACAATGTACCCACAATGTTCTGATTCGCCCCCAGCTGTCACAATGTTCTGATTCACCCCCAGCTGTCACAATGTATCCACAATGTTCTGATTCACCCCCAGCTGTCACAATGTTCTGATTCACCCCCAGCTGTCACAATGTACCCACAATGTTCTGATTCACCTCCAGCTGTCACAATGTTCTGATTCACCCCCAGCTGTCACAATGTACCCACAATGTTCTGATTCACCCCCAGCTGTCACAATGTTCTGATTCACCCCCAGCTGTCACAATGTTCTGATTCATCCCCAGCTGTCACAATGTATCCACAATGTTCTGATTCACCCCCAGCTGTCACAATGTTCTGATTCATCCCCAGCTGTCACAATGTACCCACAATGTTCTGATTCACCCCCAGCTGTCACAATGTTCTGATTCACCCCCAGCTGTCACAATGTATCCACAATGTTCTGATTCACCCCCAGCTGTCACAATGTTCTGATTCACCCCCAGCTGTCACAATGTACCCACAATGTTCTGATTCACCCCCAGCTGTCACAATGTACCCACAATGTTCTGATTCACCCCCAGCTGTCACAATGTACCCACAATGTTCTGATTCACCCCCAGCTGTCACAATGTTCTGATTCACCCCCAGCTGTCAGAATGTACCCACAATGTTCTGATTCACCCCCAGCTGTCACAATGTTCTGATTCACCCCCAGCTGTCACAATGTTCTGATTCACCCCCAGCTGTCACAATGTTCTGATTCACCCCCAGCTGTCACAATGTTCTGATTCACCCCCAGCTGTCACAATGTTCTGATTCACCCCCAGCTGTCACAATGTTCTGATTCACCCCCAGCTGTCACAATGTACCCACAATGTTCTGATTCACCCCCAGCTGTCACAATGTTCTGATTCACCCCCAGCTGTCACAATGTACCCACAATGTTCTGATTCACCTCCAGCTGTCACAATGTTCTGATTCACCCCCAGCTGTCACAATGTACCCACAATGTTCTGATTCACCCCCAGCTGTCACAATGTTCTGATTCACCCCCAGCTGTCACAATGTTCTGATTCATCCCCAGCTGTCACAATGTATCCACAATGTTCTGATTCACCCCCAGCTGTCACAATGTTCTGATTCATCCCCAGCTGTCACAATGTACCCACAATGTTCTGATTCACCCCCAGCTGTCACAATGTTCTGATTCACCCCCAGCTGTCACAATGTATCCACAATGTTCTGATTCACCCCCAGCTGTCACAATGTTCTGATTCACCCCCAGCTGTCACAATGTACCCACAATGTTCTGATTCACCCCCAGCTGTCACAATGTACCCACAATGTTCTGATTCACCCCCAGCTGTCACAATGTACCCACAATGTTCTGATTCACCCCCAGCTGTCACAATGTTCTGATTCACCCCCAGCTGTCAGAATGTACCCACAATGTTCTGATTCACCCCCAGCTGTCAAAATGTTCTGATTCACCCCCAGCTGTCACAATGTTCTGATTCACCCCCAGCTGTCACAATGTACCCACAATGTTCTGATTCACCCCCAGCTGTCACAATGTACCCACAATGTTCTGATTCACCCCCAGCTGTCACAATGTACCCACAATGTTCTGATTCACCCCCAGCTGTCACAATGTTCTGATTCACCCCCAGCTGTCAGAATGTACCCACAATGTTCTGATTCACCCCCAGCTGTCACAATGTTCTGATTCACCCCCAGCTGTCACAATGTTCTGATTCACCCCCAGCTGTCACAATGTTCTGATTCACCCCCAGCTGTCACAATGTTCTGATTCACCCCCAGCTGTCACAATGTTCTGATTCACCCCCAGCTGTCACAATGTTCTGATTCACCCCCAGCTGTCACAATGTACCCACAATGTTCTGATTCACCCCCAGCTGTCACAATGTTCTGATTCACCCCCAGCTGTCACAATGTACCCACAATGTTCTGATTCACCTCCAGCTGTCACAATGTTCTGATTCACCCCCAGCTGTCACAATGTACCCACAATGTTCTGATTCACCCCCAGCTGTCACAATGTTCTGATTCACCCCCAGCTGTCACAATGTTCTGATTCATCCCCAGCTGTCACAATGTATCCACAATGTTCTGATTCACCCCCAGCTGTCACAATGTTCTGATTCATCCCCAGCTGTCACAATGTACCCACAATGTTCTGATTCACCCCCAGCTGTCACAATGTTCTGATTCACCCCCAGCTGTCACAATGTATCCACAATGTTCTGATTCACCCCCAGCTGTCACAATGTTCTGATTCACCCCCAGCTGTCACAATGTACCCACAATGTTCTGATTCACCCCCAGCTGTCACAATGTACCCACAATGTTCTGATTCACCCCCAGCTGTCACAATGTACCCACAATGTTCTGATTCACCCCCAGCTGTCACAATGTTCTGATTCACCCCCAGCTGTCAGAATGTACCCACAATGTTCTGATTCACCCCCAGCTGTCAAAATGTTCTGATTCACCCCCAGCTGTCACAATGTTCTGATTCACCCCCAGCTGTCACAATGTTCTGATTCACCCCCAGCTGTCACAATGTTCTGATTCACCCCCAGCTGTCACAATGTTCTGATTCACCCCCAGCTGTCACAATGTACCCACAATGTTCTGATTCACCCCCAGCTGTCACAATGTACCCACAATGTTCTGATTCACCCCCAGCTGTCACAATGTACCCACAATGTTCTGATTCACCCCCAGCTGTCACAATGTATCCACAATGTTCTGATTCACCCCCAGCTGTCACAATGTTCTGATTCACCCCCCAGCTGTCACAATGTACCCACAATGTTCTGATTCACCCCCAGCTGTCACAATGTATCCACAATGTTCTGATTCACCCCCAGCTGTCACAATGTTCTGATTCACCCCCAGCTGTCACAATGTACCCACAATGTTCTGATTCACCTCCAGCTGTCACAATGTTCTGATTCACCCCCAGCTGTCACAATGTACCCACAATGTTCTGATTCACCCCCAGCTGTCACAATGTTCTGATTCACCCCCAGCTGTCACAATGTTCTGATTCATCCCCAGCTGTCACAATGTATCCACAATGTTCTGATTCACCCCCAGCTGTCACAATGTTCTGATTCATCCCCAGCTGTCACAATGTACCCACAATGTTCTGATTCACCCCCAGCTGTCACAATGTTCTGATTCACCCCCAGCTGTCACAATGTATCCACAATGTTCTGATTCACCCCCAGCTGTCACAATGTTCTGATTCACCCCCAGCTGTCACAATGTACCCACAATGTTCTGATTCACCCCCAGCTGTCACAATGTACCCACAATGTTCTGATTCACCCCCAGCTGTCACAATGTACCCACAATGTTCTGATTCACCCCCAGCTGTCACAATGTTCTGATTCACCCCCAGCTGTCAGAATGTACCCACAATGTTCTGATTCACCCCCAGCTGTCACAATGTTCTGATTCACCCCCAGCTGTCACAATGTTCTGATTCACCCCCAGCTGTCACAATGTTCTGATTCACCCCCAGCTGTCACAATGTTCTGATTCACCCCCAGCTGTCACAATGTTCTGATTCACCCCCAGCTGTCACAATGTACCCACAATGTTCTGATTCACCCCCAGCTGTCACAATGTACCCACAATGTTCTGATTCACCCCCAGCTGTCACAATGTACCCACAATGTTCTGATTCACCCCCAGCTGTCACAATGTACCCACAATGTTCTGATTCACCCCCAGCTGTCACAATGTATCCACAATGTTCTGATTCACCCCCAGCTGTCACAATGTACCCACAATGTTCTGATTCACCCCCAGCTGTCACAATGTTCTGATTCACCCCCAGCTGTCACAATGTATCCACAATGTTCTGATTCACCCCCAGCTGTCACAATGTACCCACAATGTACTGATTCACCCCCAGCTGTCACAATGTTCTGATTCACCCCCAGCTGTCACAATGTATCCACAATGTTCTGATTCACCCCCAGCTGTCACAATGTATCCACAATGTTCTGATTCACCCCCAGCTGTCACAATGTACCCACAATGTTCTGATTCACCCCCAGCTGTCACAATGTACCCACAATGTTCTGATTCACCCCCAGCTGTCACAATGTATCCACAATGTTCTGATTCACCCCCAGCTGTCACAATGTACCCACAATGTTCTGATTCACCCCCAGCTGTCACAATGTATCCACAATGTTCTGATTCACCCCCAGCTGTCACAATGTACCCACAATGTTCTGATTCACCCCCAGCTGTCACAATGTACCCACAATGTTCTGATTCACCCCCAGCTGTCACAATGTATCCACAATGTTCTGATTCACCCCCAGCTGTCACAATGTTCTGATTCACCCCCAGCTGTCACAATGTTCTGATTCACCCCCAGCTGTCACAATGTACCCACAATGTTCTGATTCACCCCCAGCTGTCACAATGTACCCACAATGTTCTGATTCACCCCCAGCTGTCACAATGTACCCACAATGTTCTGATTCACCCCCAGCTGTCACAATGTACCCACAATGTTCTGATTCACCCCCAGCTGTCACAATGTACCCACAATGTTCTGATTCACCCCCAGCTGTCACAATGTATCCACAATGTTCTGATTCACCCCCAGCTGTCACAATGTACCCACAATGTTCTGATTCACCCCCAGCTGTCACAATGTACCCACAATGTTCTGATTCACCCCCAGCTGTCACAATGTATCCACAATGTTCTGATTCACCCCCAGCTGTCACAATGTTCTGATTCACCCCCAGCTGTCACAATGTACCCACAATGTTCTGATTCACCCCCAGCTGTCACAATGTACCCACAATGTTCTGATTCACCCCCAGCTGTCACAATGTACCCACAATGTTCTGATTCACCCCCAGCTGTCACAATGTTCTGATTCACCCCCAGCTGTCAGAATGTACCCACAATGTTCTGATTCACCCCCAGCTGTCACAATGTTCTGATTCACCCCCAGCTGTCACAATGTTCTGATTCACCCCCAGCTGTCACAATGTTCTGATTCACCCCCAGCTGTCACAATGTTCTGATTCACCCCCAGCTGTCACAATGTTCTGATTCACCCCCAGCTGTCACAATGTACCCACAATGTTCTGATTCACCCCCAGCTGTCACAATGTACCCACAATGTTCTGATTCACCCCCAGCTGTCACAATGTACCCACAATGTTCTGATTCACCCCCAGCTGTCACAATGTACCCACAATGTTCTGATTCACCCCGAGCTGTCACAATGTATCCACAATGTTCTGATTCACCCCCAGCTGTCACAATGTACCCACAATGTTCTGATTCACCCCCAGCTGTCACAATGTTCTGATTCACCCCCAGCTGTCACAATGTATCCACAATGTTCTGATTCACCCCCAGCTGTCACAATGTACCCACAATGTACTGATTCACCCCCAGCTGTCACAATGTTCTGATTCACCCCCAGCTGTCACAATGTATCCACAATGTTCTGATTCACCCCCAGCTGTCACAATGTATCCACAATGTTCTGATTCACCCCCAGCTGTCACAATGTACCCACAATGTTCTGATTCACCCCCAGCTGTCACAATGTACCCACAATGTTCTGATTCACCCCCAGCTGTCACAATGTATCCACAATGTTCTGATTCACCCCCAGCTGTCACAATGTACCCACAATGTTCTGATTCACCCCCAGCTGTCACAATGTATCCACAATGTTCTGATTCACCCCCAGCTGTCACAATGTACCCACAATGTTCTGATTCACCCCCAGCTGTCACAATGTACCCACAATGTTCTGATTCACCCCCAGCTGTCACAATGTATCCACAATGTTCTGATTCACCCCCAGCTGTCACAATGTTCTGATTCACCCCCAGCTGTCACAATGTTCTGATTCACCCCCAGCTGTCACAATGTACCCACAATGTTCTGATTCACCCCCAGCTGTCACAATGTACCCACAATGTTCTGATTCACCCCCAGCTGTCACAATGTACCCACAATGTTCTGATTCACCCCCAGCTGTCACAATGTACCCACAATGTTCTGATTCACCCCCAGCTGTCACAATGTACCCACAATGTTCTGATTCACCCCCAGCTGTCACAATGTATCCACAATGTTCTGATTCACCCCCAGCTGTCACAATGTACCCACAATGTTCTGATTCACCCCCAGCTGTCACAATGTACCCACAATGTTCTGATTCACCCCCAGCTGTCACAATGTATCCACAATGTTCTGATTCACCCCCAGCTGTCACAATGTTCTGATTCACCCCCAGCTGTCACAATGTACCCACAATGTTCTGATTCACCCCCAGCTGTCACAATGTACCCACAATGTTCTGATTCACCCCCAGCTGTCACAATGTACCCACAATGTTCTGATTCACCCCCCAGCTGTCACAATGTACCCACAATGTTCTGATTCACCCCCAGCTGTCACAATGTATCCACAATGTTCTGATTCACCCCCAGCTGTTACAATGTTCTGATTCACCCCCAGCTGTCACAATGTTCCCACAATGTTCCTCTTCCTGCTAATTGTGAGAAAAGTACATTGGTGCATCTTTGTCATCTAATTTCCTTTCTATCCTCCCCCTGCCCTCCACCTCTCCCACAGCATAAAGAAGCTGATCACTCCACATCACACCCAGCAGAGAAGCTGTCCTCCCTTCCTCACCCAATCCCAAGCTGACTCATGCACACAGCACAATATCCCGTCAGAAAGATGTCTCCATGTTGGTTACTGCACCAGCCGCGTCACAAAGCATCATAATGAACACAGGACATCCTCATTCAGGATCACTCTTTTGTTACGCTTCTGTCTTTGTTGCGTCTTCAACAGAACAGGAAATAGATTTTGGGCATTTTGAACATTTCATGTGTGGAGCCCAGAGGGAGTGGAGAGATGTCTCTAACTCACACCGATGCTGTCCCTAACTCACACCGATGCTGTCCCTAACTCGCACCGATGCTGTCCCTAACTCGCAACGATGCTGCCCCTAACTCGCACCGATGCTGTCCCTAACTCACACCGATGCTGTCCCTAACTAACACCGATGCTGTCCCTAACTCGCACCGATACTGTCCCTAACTAACACCGATGCTGTCTAGCATGCTGTCTAGCACCGATGCTGTCCCTAACTCGCACCGATGCTGTCCCTAACTCGCACCGATGCTGTCCCTAACTCGCACCGATGCTGTCCCTAACTCGCACCGATGCTGTCCCTAACTCGCACCGATGCTGTCCCTAACTAACACCGATGTTGTCGCTAAATCGCACTGATGCTGTCCCTAACTCGCACCGATGCTGTCCCTAACTCGCACCGATGCTGTCCCTAACTCGCACCGATGCTGTCCCTAACTCGCACCGATGCTGTCCCTAACTCGCACCGATGCTGTCCCTAACTAACACTGATCTGTCTAGCATCGATGCTGTCCCTAACACCGATGCTGTCCCTAACTCACACCGATGCTGTCCCTAACTAACACCGATGCTGTCCCTAACTCGAACCGATGCTGTCCCTAACTTACACCGATGCTGTCTAGCATCGATGCTGTCCCTAACTCGCACTGATCTGTCTAGCATCGATGCTGTCCCTAATTCACACTGATGCTGTCCCTAACTCACACCGATGCTGTCCCTAACTCGCACCGATGCTGTCCCTAACTCGCACCGATGCTGTCCCTAACTCGCACCGATGCTGTCCCTAACTAACACCGATGTTGTCGCTAAATCGCACTGATGCTGTCCCTAACTCGCACCGATGCTGTCCCTAACTCGCACCGATGCTGTCCCTAACTCGCACCGATGCTGTCCCTAACTCGCGCACCGATGCTGTCCCTCTCAACTCGCACCGATGCTGTCCCTAACTAGACACTCGATCTGTCTAGCATCGATGCTGTCCCTAACACCCGATGCTGCTACCCTGAGACTCACACCGATGCTGTCCCTCTCAACTAACACCGATGCTGTCTCTAACTCGAACCGATGCTGTCCCTAACTTACACCGATGCTGTCTAGCATCGATGCTGTCCCTAACTCGCACTGATCTGTCTAGCATCGATGCTGTCCCTAACTCGCACCGATGCTGTCCCTAACTCGCACCGATGCTGTCCCTAACTCGCACCGATGCTGTCCCTAGCTAACACCGATGCTGTCCCTAACTCGCACCGATGCTGTCCCTAACTCGCACCGATGCTGTCCCTAACTCGCACCGATGCTGTCCCTAACTCGCACCGATGCTGTCCCTAACTCGCACCGATTCTGTCCCTAACTCGCACCGATGCTGTCCCTAACTCGCACCGGTGCTGTCCCTAACTAACACTGATCTGTCTAGCATTGATGCTGTCCCTAACTCGCTGATCTGTCTAGCATTGATGCTGTCCCTAACTCGCTGATCTGTCTAGCATTGATGCTGTCCTTAACTAACACTGATCTGTCTATCATCGATGCTGTCCCTAACTCGCACTGATCTGTCTAGCATTGATGCTGTCCCTAACACTGATCTGTCTAGCATTGATGCTGTCCCTAACACGGATCTGTCTAGCATTGATGCTGTACCTAACACTGATCTGTCTAGCATTGATGCTGTCCCTAACTAACACTGATCTGTCTAGCATTGATGCTGTCCCTAACTAACACTGATCTGTCTAGCATCGATGCTGTCCCTAACTCGCACCGATGCTGTCCCTAACTCGCACCGATGCTGTCCCTAACTCGCACCGATGCTGTCCCTAACTCGCACCGATGCTGTCCCTAACTCGCACTGATGCTGTCCCTAACTCGCACCGATGCTGTCCCTAACTCGCACCGGTGCTGTCCCTAACTAACACTGATCTGTCTAACATCGATGCTGTCCCTAACACCGATGCTGTCCCCAACGCGCGCCGATGCTGTCCCCAACTCGCGCCGATGCTGTCCCCAACTCGCGCCGATGCTGTCCCCAACTCGCGCCGATGCTGTCCCTAACTCGCGCCGATGCTGTCCCTAACTCGCGCCGATGCTGTCCCTAACTCGCGCCGATGCTGTCCCAAACTCGCACCGATGCTGTCCCTAACTAACACTGATCTGTCTAGCATCGATGCTATCCCTAACACCGATGCTGTCCCTAACTCACGCCGATGCTGTCCGTAACTCGCGCCGATGCTGTCCCTAACTCGCGCCGATGCTGTCCCTAACTCGCGCCGATGCTGTCCCAAACTCGCACCGATGCTGTCCCTAACTAACACTGATCTGTCTAGCATCGATGCTATCCCTAACACCGATGCTGTCCCTAACTCACGCCGATGCTGTCCGTAACTCGCGCCGATGCTGTCCCCAACTCGCGCCGATGCTGTCCCCAACTCGCGACGATGCTGTCCCCAACTCGCACCGATGCTGTCCCTAACTAACACTGATCTGTCTAGCATCGATGCTATCCCTAACACCGATGCTGTCCCTAACTCACGCCGATGCTGTCCGTAACTCGCGCCGATGCTGTCCCCAACTCGCGCAGATGCTGTCCCCAACTCGTGACGATGCTGTCCCCAACTCGCGACGATGCTGTCCCCAACTCGCGACGATGCTGTCCCCAGCTCGCGCCGATGCTGTCCCCAGCTCGCGCCGATGCTGTCCCTAACTCGCGCCGATGCTGTCCCTAACCAACACCGATGCTGTCCCTAACTCACACCGATGCTGTCCCTAACTCACACCGATGCTGTCCCTAACTCACACCGATGCTGTCCCTAACTCACACCGATGCTGTCCCTAACTCACACCGATGCTGTCCCTAACTCACACTGATCTGTCTAGCATTGATGCTGTCCCTAACTCACTGATCTGTCCAGCATTGATGCTGTCCCTAACCAACACTGATATGTCTAGCATTGATGCTGTCCCTAACCAACACTGATCTGTCTAGCATTGATGCTGTCCCTAACTCGCTGATCTGTCTAGCATTGATGCTGTCCCTAACTCGCACCGATGCTGTCCCTAACTCGCACCGATGCTGTCCCTAACTCGCACCGATGCTGTCCCTAACTCACACCGATGCTGTCCCTAACTCACACCGATGCTGTCCCTAACTCACACCGATGCTGTCCCTAACTCACACCGATGCGGTCCCTAACTCACACCGATGCTGTCCCTAACTCACACCGATGCTGTCCCTAACTCACACGGATGCTGTCCCTAACTAACACAGATGCTGTCCCTAACTCACACTGATCTGTCTAGCATTGATGCTGTCCCTAACTCACTGATCTGTCCAGCATTGATGCTGTCCCTAACCAACACTGATATGTCTAGCATTGATGCTGTCCCTAACCAACACTGATCTGTCTAGCATTGATGCTGTCCCTAACTCGCTGATCTGTCTAGCATTGATGCTGTCCCTAACTCGCTGATCTGTCTAGCATTGATGCTGTCCCTAACTCGCTGATCTGTCTAGCATTGATGCTGTCCTTAACTAACACTGATCTGCCTATCATCGATGCTGTCCCTAACTCGCACTGATCTGTCTAGCATTGATGCTGTCCCTAACACTGATCTGTCTAGCATTGATGCTGTCCCTAACACGGATCTGTCTAGCATTGATGCTGTACCTAACACTGATCTGTCTAGCATTGATGCTGTCCCTAACTAACACTGATCTGTCTAGCATTGATGCTGTCCCTAACTAACACTGATCTATCTAGCATTGATGCTGTCCCTAACCAACACTGATCTGTCCCTAACTAACATTGATGCTGTCCCTAACTAACACTGTAAATGTAAAAGTCTTATATCTGTAGTGTCTTTTTGTTGTGCGTATGGACCCCAGGATGATTAGCTGTCAGATGTCGTCATGGCATCAGCTATTGGGGATCCATATAAGGAAGGTAGATACTGTATCTGACTCCAGAACGGTAGACATGATGTTGTCGTCACCGTAATAGTTAAGGGTTAGGATAGGCAAGTACAACTCCACCATGTGTAACGGATGTGAAATGGCTAGCTAGTTAGCGGGTACGCGCTACTAGCATTTCAATCAGTTACGTCACTTGCTCTGAGACTTAAGTAGGGTTTCCCCTTGCTCTGCAAGGGCCGTGGCCTTTGTGGAGCGATGGGTAACGATGCTTCGTGGGCGACCGTTGTTGATATGTGCAGAGGGTCCCTGGTTCGCGCCCGTGTCGGGGCGAGGGGACGACGTAAAGTTATACTGTTAAATTGATGCTGTTGACCCGGATCACTGGTTGCTGCGGAAAAGGAGGTTGAAAGGGGGGTGAGTGTAACGGATGTGAAATGGCTAGCTAGTTAGCGGGTACGCGCTACTAGCATTTCAATCAGTTACGTCACTTGCTCTGAGACTTAAGTAGGGTTTCCCCTTGCTCTGCAAGGGCCGTGGCCTTTGTGGAGCGATGGCTAACGATGCTTCGTGGGCGACCGTTGTTGATGTGTGCAGAGGGTCCCTGGTTCGCGCCCGTGTTGGGGCGAGGGGACGTACTAAAGTTATACTGTTACACATGGACTTCACATCAACAGAGGTGAGTGGAGACGAGTGTGTGGACTGTATCTCAGACTACACGGAGTGAAGGTAATCTGACCCAAGATCTGTGGTTAAGACTGGAGATACGGTGATGTACTGTACTTACAGTTGACTGGCTATGAATGATGTCTGTTCATACATCTGCATGTGAGGGTATTTCTATGTCTGTGTGTTTTAGGGGAAAACCCCCAGATAGGAAGACCAAGAGCCAGAACAATAAAGAGACTGTTTTATTAACTTCCAATGAATGTCTCTGGGTTTTAAACCACAGGAAATAATGTCTCTGGGTTTTAAACCACAGGAAATAATGTCTCTGGGTTTTAAACCACAGGAAATAATGTGTCAGGTACTTTTAGTATTTAATGTGTCAGTGGAGGTAGAGGTAGAGGTGTAGAGGTAGAGGTAGTGGTAGATGTAGAGGTAGAGGTGTAGAGGTAGAGGTGTAGAGGTAGAGGGGTAGAGGTGTAGAGGTAGAGGTGTAGAGGTGGAGGGGTAGAGGTGTAGAGGTAGAGGTGTAGAGGTGTAGAGGTGTAGAGGTAGAGGTGTAGAGGTGTAGAGGTAGAGGTGTAGAGGTAGAGGTGTAGAGGTAGAGGGGTAGAGGTGTAGAGGTAGAGGTGTAGAGGTAGAGGTGTAGAGGTAGAGGGGTAGAGGTGTAGAGGTAGAGGTGTAGAGGTAGAGGGGTAGAGGTGTAGAGGTAGAGGTGTAGAGGTGTAGAGGTGTAGAGGTAGGTAGTGGTAGAGGTAGAGGTAGAGGGGTAGAGGTGTAGAGGTTGAGGGGTAGAGGTAGTGGTAGAGGTCGTGGTAGTGGTAGATGTAGTGGTAGCGGTAGTGGTAGTGGTAGTGGTAGTGATAGTGATAGAGGTAGAGTTAGAGGTGTAGAGGTAGAGGTAGAGGTCGTGGTAGTGGTAGAGGTAGAGGGGTAGAGGTAGATGTAGAGGTAGTGGTAGTGGTAGAGGTGTAGAGGTAGTGGTAGAGGTAGAGGTGTAGAGGTAGTGGTAGAGGGGTAGAGGTGTAGAGGTAGTGGTAGAGAGGTAGAGGTGTAGAGGTAGAGGTAGAGGTGTAGAGGTAGTGATGTAGAGGTAGAGAGGTAGAGTGGTAGAGGTAGTGTTAGAGGTGTAGAGATAGTGGTAGTGGTAGAGGTGTAGAGGTAGAGGTAGTGGTAGAGGGGTAGAGGTAGTGGTAGAGGTGTAGAGGTAGTGGTAGAAAGGTAGAGTGGTAGAGGTAGAGTGGTAGAGGTAGAGGTAGTGGTGTAGAGGTAGTGGTAGAGGTGTAGAGGTAGAGTGGTAGAGGTAGAGGTAGTGGTGTAGATGTAGTGGTAAACCCCTACAACTCATCCAGAACGCCGCAGCCCGTCTGGTGTTCAACCTTCCCAAGTTCTCTCACGTCACCCCGCTCCTCCGCTCTCTCCACTGGCTTCCAGTTGAAGCTCGCATCCGCTACAAGACCATGGTGCTTGCCTACGGAGCTGTGAGGGGAACGGCACCTCCGTACCTTCAGGCTCTGATCAGGCCCTACACCCAAACAAGGGCACTGCGTTCATCCACCTCTGGCCTGCTTGCCTCCCTACCTCTGAGGAAGTACAGTTCCCGCTCAGCCCAGTCAAAACTGTTCGCTGCTCTGGCACCCCAATGGTGGAACAAACTCCCTCACGACGCCAGGTCAGCGGAGTCAATCACCACCTTCCGGAGACACCTGAAACCCCACCTCTTTAAGGAATACCTAGGATAGGATAAAGTAATCCTTCTAACCCCCCCTCCCCCTTAAAAGAGTTAGATGCACTATTGTAAAGTGGTTGTTCCACTGGATATCATAAGGTGAATGCACCAATTTGTAAGTCGCTCTGGATAAGAGCGTCTGCTAAATGACTTAAATGTAAATGTAGAGGTGTAGAGGTAGTGGTAAAGGTAGAGGTGTAGAGGTAGTGGTAGAGGTGTAGAGGTAGTGGTAAAGGTAGAGGTGTAGAGGTAGAGGTGTAGAGGTAGTGGTAGAGGTAGTGGTAGAGGTGTAGAGGTAGTGGTAGAGGTAGAGGTGTAGAGGTAGTGGTAGTGGTAGAGGTAGTGGTAGAGGTGTAGAGGTAGTGGTAGTGGTAGAGGTGTAGAGGTAGTGGTAGAGGTGTAGAGGTAGTGGTAAAGGTAGAGGTGTAGAGGTAGTGGTAGTGGTAGAGGTGTAGAGGTAGTGGTAGAGGTGTAGAGGTAGAGGTAGTGGTAGAGGTGTAGAGGTAGAGGTAGTGGTAGAGGTGTAGAGGTAGAGGTAGTGGTAGAGGTGTAGTGGTAGTGGTAGAGGTAGTGGTAGAGGTAGAGGTAGAGGTAGAGGTAGAGGTGTAGAGGTAGAGGTAGAGGTGTAGAGGTAGTGGTAGAGGTGTAGAGGTAGTGGTAGAGGTGTAGAGGTAGTGGTAGAGGGGTAGAGGTAGAGGGGTAGTAGTAGTAGAGGGGTAGAGGTAGAGGGGAGGGGAGGATTTACACAGATTTGTTCATTGAGAGGTACACACTGCTATTAAACCAAATCAATTATTTTGGGCTGGGAACCATATTTTCTACATTGTAGAATAATAGTGAAGACATCAAAACTATGAAATAGCACACATGTAGTAACCAAAAAAGTGTGGATATTCTTCAAAGTAGCCACGCTTTAAACACTCTTGGCATTCTCCCAACCAGCTTCATGAGGTAGTCACCTGGAATGCATTTCAATTAACAGGTGTGCCTTGGTAAAAGTGAATTTGTGGCATTTCTTTCCTTAATGCATTTGAGCCAATCATCTGTGTTGTGACAAGGTAGGGGTGGTATACAGAAGATAGTCCTATTTGGTAAAAGACCAAGTCCATATTATGGCAAGAACAGCTCAAATAAGCAAATAGAAACGACAGTCCAACATTACTATAAGACATGAAGGTCAGTCAACGCGGGAACATTTCAAGTTTCTTCAAGTTCAGTCGCAAAACCCATCAAGCGCTATGATGAAACTGGCTCTCATGAGGACCGCCACAGGAAAGGAAGACCCAGAGTTACCTCTGCTGCAAAGGATAAGTTCATTAGAGTTACCAGCCTCAGATTGAAGCCCAAATAAATGCTTCACAGAGTTCAAGTAACAGACACATCTCAACATCAACTGTTCAGAGGAGACTGTGTGAATCAGGCTTTCATGGTCAAATTGCTGCAAAGAATCCACTACTGAAGGACACCAATAAGAAGAAGAGACTTGCTTGGGCCAAGAAACACGAGCAATGGACATTAGACCGGTGGAAATCTGTACTTTGGTCTGATGTGTCTAAATTGGATATTCTTGGTTCCAACCACCGTGTCTTTGAGACGCAGAGTAGGTGAACGGATGATCTATGCATGTGTGGTTCCCACCGTGAAGCATGGAGGAGGAGGTTTGATGGTGCTTTTCTGGTGACACTGTCAGTAATTTATTTAGAATTCAAGGCACACTTAACCAGCATGGCTACCACAGCATTCTCCAGTCATACGCCATCCCATCTGGTTTGCGCTTACTGGGACTATCATTTGTTTTTCAACAGGACAATGACCCAACACACCTCCAGGCTATTTGGCCAAGAAGGAGAGTGATGAAGTGCTGCATCAGATAACCTGGCCTCCACAATCACCCAACCTCAACCCAATTGTGCAGCATGATGAGTAGGGAGCTAACAACACAGCCAGACAGCTCTAGTAATAAATGAGGAAGTGGACAGACAGCTCTAGTAATGAATGAGGAAGTGGAGCTGACTCTTTGCTCTTGGCGCTACAAAGTGGCTGTGCTGATAGGCTGACTCCTCTCAATCACGTGAGACACATTTGACAGAGGTACCGAACTTAACAAAAATTATACTATGAACAGTTGTTTTATCTGTATTGAAAAGGTAGCGAAATGTCTGTATACAGTCGTGTCCAAAAGTTTTGAGAATGTCACAAATATTTTCACAAAGTCTGCTGCCTCCAGAATGTTATGAAGAGTGATCAGATGAATTGCAATTAATTGCAAAGTCCCTCTTTGCCATGCAAATTAACTTAATCCCCCTCCCCAAAAACATGTCCACTGCATTTCAGCCCTGCCACAAAAGGACCAGCTGACATGTCAGTGATTCTCTCGTTAACACAGGTGTGAGGCTGGAGATCACTCTGTCATGCTGATTGAGTTCGAATAACAGACTGGAAGCTTCAAAAGGAGGGTGGTGCTTGGAATCATTGTTCTTCCTCTGTCAACCATGGTTACCTGCAAGGAAACACGTGCCGTCATTATTGGTGTCAAGAAGGGCAGCAAAGAAGCCACTTCTCTCCAGGAAAAACATCAGGGAGAGACTGATATTCTGCAAAAGGTACAGGGATTGGACTGCTGAGAACTGGGGTAAAGTCATTTTCTCTGATGAATTCCCTTTCCGAAAGTTTTAGGGCATCCGGAAAAAGCTTGTCCTGAGAAGACAAGGTGAGCACTACCATCAGTCCTGTGTCAGACCATTCATGTGTGGGCTTGCTTCTCAGCCAAGGGAGTGGGCTCACTCACAATTTTGCCTAAGAACACAGCCATGAATAAAGAATGGTACCAACACATCCTCTGAGATCAACTTCTCCCAACCATCCAGGAACAGTTTGGTGACGAACAATGCCTTTTCCAGCATGATGGAGCACCTTGCCATAAGGCAAAAGTGATAACTAAGTGGCTCGGGGAACAAAACATTGATATTTTGGGTCCATGGCCAGGAAACTCCCCAGACCTTAATCCCATTGAGAACTTGTGGTCAATCCTAAAGAGGCAGGTGGACAAACAAAACCTCACAAATTCTGACAAACTCCAAGCATTGATTAGGCAAGAATGGCCCAGAAGTTAATTGACAGCATGCCAGGGCGGACTGCAGAGGTCTTGAAAAAGAAGGGTCAACACTGCAAATATTGACTCTTTGCATCAACTTCATGTAATTGTCAATAAAAGCCTTTGACACTTATGAAATGCTTGTAATTATACTTCAGTATTCCATAGTAACATCTGACAAAAATATCTAAAGACCCTGGACTGGTACCGAGCTCTATATTTACATGTAACAGCCTATAGAAGAACACTGGACCGGTCCTCTGGTACCGAGCTCTATATTTACATGTAACAGCAGCCTATAGAAGAACACTGGACCGGTCCTCTGGTACTGAGTTCTATATTTACATGTAACAGCCTATTGAAGAACCCTGGACCGGTCCTCTGGTACCGAGCTCTATATTTACATGTAACAACCTATAGAAGAACCCTGGACCGGTCCTCTGGTACCGAGCTCTATATTTACATGTAACAGCCTATTGAAGAACCCTGGACCGGTCCTCTGGTACCGAGTTCTATATTTACATGTAACAGCCTATTGAAGGACCCTGGACCGGTCCTCTGGTACCGAGCTCTATATTTACATGTAACAACCTATTGAAGAACCCTGGACCGGTCCTCTGGTACCGAGCTCTATATTTACATGTAACAACCTATTGAAGAACCCTGGACTGGTCCTCTGGTACTGAGCTCTATATTTACATGTAACAACCTATTGAAGAACACTGGACCGGTCCTCTGGTACCGAGCTCTATATTTACATGTAACAACCTATTGAAGAACACTGGACCGGTCCTCTGGTACCGAGCTCTATATTTACATGTAACAGCCTATTGAAGAACCCTGGACCGGTCCTCTGGTACCGAGTTCTATATTTACATGTAACAGCCTATTGAAGGACCCTGGACCGGTCCTCTGGTACCGAGCTCTATATTTACATGTAACAACCTATTGAAGAACCCTGGACCGGTCCTCTGGTACCGAGCTCTATATTTACATGTAACAACCTATTGAAGAACCCTGGACTGGTCCTCTGGTACTGAGCTCTATATTTACATGTAACAACCTATTGAAGAACCCTGGACCGGTCCTCTGGTACCGAGCTCTATATTTACATGTAACAACCTATAGAAGGACCCTGGACCGGTCCTCTGGTACCGAGCTCTATATTTACATGTAACAACCTGTTGAAGAACCCTGGACCGGTCCTCTGGTACCGAGCTCTATATTTACATGTAACAGCCTATAGAAGAACCCTGGACCGGTCCTCTGGTACCGAGCTCTATATTTACATGTAACAGCAGCCTATAGAAGAACACTGGACCGGTCCTCTGGTACCGAGCTCTATATTTACATGTAACAACCTATAGAAGAACCCTGGACCGGTCCTCTGGTACCGAGCTCTATATTTACATGTAACAGCCTATAGAAGAACCCTGGACCGGTCCTCTGGTACCGAGCTCTATATTTACATGTAACAGCAGCCTATAGAAGAACACTGGACCGGTCCTCTGGTACCGAGCTCTATATTTACATGTAACAGCCTATTGAAGAACCCTGGACCGGTGCTCTGGTACCGAGCTCTATATTTACATGTAACAACCTATAGAAGAACCCTGGACCGGTCCTCTGGTACCGAGCTCTATATTTACATGTAACAACCTATAGAAGGACCCTGGACCGGTCCTCTGGTACCGAGCTCTATATTTACATGTAACAGCCTATTGAAGAACCCTGGACCGGTCCTCTGGTACTGAGCTCTATATTTACATGTAACAGCCTATTGAAGAACCCTGGACCGGTCCTCTGGTACCGAGCTCTATATTTACATGTAACAGCCTATTGAAGAACCCTGGACCGGTCCTCTGGTACCGAGCTCTATATTTACATGTAACAGCCTATTGAAGAACCCTGGACCGGTCCTCTGGTACCGAGCTCTATATTTACATGTAACAGCCTATTGAAGAACCCTGGACCGGTCCTCTGGTACCGAGCTCTATATTTACATGTAACAGCCTATAGAAGAACCCTGGACCGGTCCTCTGGTACCGAGCTCTATATTTACATGTAACAACCTATTGAAGAACCCTGGACCGGTCCTCTGGTACCGAGCTCTATATTTACATGTAACAGCCTG
>NC_092092.1:88525679-88578179 GCF_045679555.1 Salvelinus alpinus | reverse complement strand
GGGGGGGAGAGAGGAGGCTCTGTAAGGGGGGAGAGAGGAGGCTCTGTTAGGGGGGAGAGAGGAGGCTCTGTTAGGGGGGAGAGAGGAGGCTCTGTAAGGGGGGAGAGAGGAGGCTCTGTAAGGGGGGAGAGAGGAGGCTCTGTAAGGGGGGAGAGAGGAGGCTCTGTAAGGGGGGAGAGAGGAGGCTCTGTAAGGGGGAGAGGAGGCTCTGTAAGGGGGGGAGGAGGCTCTGTAAGGGGGGGAGGAGGCTCTGTAAGGGGGGGAGGAGAAGAGGCTCTGTAAGGGGGGAGAGGAGAAGAGGCTCTGTAAGGTGTTCACTGTGGTGAATACATATAAACTATGAGTCTACCTGTTCAGGAGAACAATAACAACTGGACCCCTAGACAGTAGCATAGACATTCCTTGTAGATATGAAAGGAATGCTTACTGTAAGTACTAACAATACTATGCTATCAAGATGGTATTCTACCATACAATAAAAGGAATCTGTACCATACTTCTTTACACTAATTAAAGTGTAATAAAGTAACTAATTAAAGTGTCTTCACAAAGGGACTAGGGCTGCCCCTCTGAGTACATTCTGTAGGGGCTAGGGGTCAGGGGTCAATATGGAGTTGGGCAAGACCTGGAGAGACACTCACTCAGCCTCAATGCCATCCTAAACAGGTGACCTGCCCCCCAGTGATGTCAGATGGCATTGTTAACGGGCACCCCAAGTGTTACAAAAGGGTTGGACATCGTCCCGTGATGTCATCAGGGATGGGCCAATGATGAATCAATCCCGGTAATGATTAGTAAACTGAAACAAAACAACCACATAGCTGATCTCCTAGTAATCCCCGTGTTTAATCACTGTCAGGCGCCTGACACAGTGACAAGCCTGGTGACAAAACAGGAAAACAACATGACAGAACAAAGAAACAGAAAGATTCCACTGGATACCAGAGGACTGACAGTTCTAGAACGCCTGAGGGCTGAGGAGGCGGGGCACAGCTAATCATTAGCATTCTCTGACACACGGTCACGTTTCACCTGAGTAATGACAGGTATCCACCTACCCAGTGGCGTTATGCCCATATGGGTCATGTTTACTTCATTTCTGATGATAAATTAATTACTGATCTTCCTTTTAAAAAGCCCACGTTTCATTATAATTATTTATTTAAAAAAAGAGATTTGTCAGCAATATTTTTTTGGGTGCAGGCAAAGAGTACCCCTGCCCCCCAATTCTCCCTACAGATGCCTGGGCAGGACGTTAGATACATCTAGCACTATCATCTGTGGGGGAGGAGAGAGAGTGTAGAGCAGGGATGGGCAACTGGAGGCCCGCGGGTCATATGCTGACACCTTTTGTAGGCCCGTGGACCAATTAAAAAATATATATTATAATGTTTTCAGTCGGGGTCTCAACTTACTCCTGAGTTAGAATAACAGAATACACAAGGTGCAATTTCAAAATGTGGTTGTGCATCATCAGTCACTCAATAAGCCCATGTCAGCCAAACAAATGTAGATTGATAAATCAGACTAGCGGCCAGCTATCTAAACTTGTAGTAAGCATGGTCAAATTACTGACCGGCGTGGGGCCCATTGATCATCACTTATCATATTAAAAACTGCAAACATTTGCCTCCACCCTACGGCAAAATGTATAGAATTGGTGGCAGGGTGGTGATATAGATGTGGGTATAGATGTGGGTATAGATGTGGATATAGATGTGGGTATAGATGGGGGTAGAGATGTGGGTATAGATGATGGTATAGATGTGGGTATAGATGTGGGTATAGATGATGGTATAGATGTGGGTATAGATGTGGGTATAGATGGGGGTATAGATGTGGGTATAGATGTGGGTATAGATGTGGGTATAGATGGGGGTATAGATGGGGGTATAGATGGGGGTATAGATGGGGGTATAGATGTGGGTATAGATGGGGGTATAGATGGGGGTATAGATGGGGGTATAAATGTGGGTATAGATGTGGGTATAGATGGGGGTATAGATGATGGGTATAGATGTGGGTATAGATGGGGGTATAGATGTGGGTATAGATATAGATGGGGGTATAGATGGGGGTATAGATGTGGGTATAGATGGGGGTATAGATGTGGGTATAGATGGGGGTATAGATGGGGGTATAGATGTGGGTATAGATGTGGGTATAGATGTGGGTATAGATGGGGGTATAGATGTGGGTATAGATGTGGGTATAGATGGGGGTATAGATGGGGGTATAGATGGGGGTATAGATGATGGTATAGATGTGGGTATAGATGGGGGTATAGATGATGGGTATAGATGTGGGTATAGATGGGGGTATAGATGGGGGTATAGATGTGGGTATGGATATAGATGGGGGTATAGATGTGGGTATAGATGATGGGTATAGATGTGGGTATAGATGTGGGTATAGATGATGGGTATAGATGTGGGTATAGATGATGGGTATAGATGGGGGTATAGATGATGGGTATAGATGTGGGTATAGATGGGGGTATAGATGTGGGTATGGATATAGATGGGGGTATAGATGGGGGTATAGATGTGGGTATAGATGTGGGTATAGATGGGGGTATAGATGTGGGTATAGATGATGGTATAGATGTGGGTATAGATGATGGTATAGATGTGGGTATAGATGGTGATATAGATGTGGGTATAGATGTGGGTATAGATGTGGGTATAGATGTGGGTATAGATGATGGTATAGATGTGGGTATAGATGATGGTATAGATGTGGGTATAGATGATGGTATAGATGTGGGTATAGATGGTGATATAGATGTGGGTATAGATGTGGGTATAGATGTGGGTATAGATGATGGTATAGATGATGGTATAGATGTGGGTATAGATGGTATAGATGTGGGTATAGATGTGGGTATAGATGATGGTATAGATGATGGTATAGATGTGGGTATAGATGGTATAGATGTGGGTATAGATGATGGTATAGATGTGGGTATAGATGATGGTATAGATGTGGGTATAGATGATGGTATAGATGTGGGTATAGATGGTGATATAGATGTGGGTATAGATGTGGGTATAGATGTGGGTATAGATGATGGTATAGATGTGGGTATAGATGATGGTATAGATGTGGGTATAGATGATGGTATAGATGTGGGTATAGATGGTGATATAGATGTGGGTATAGATGTGGGTATAGATGATGGTATAGATGATGGTATAGATGTGGGTATAGATGTGGGTATAGATGTGGGTATAGATGATGGTATAGATGTGGGTATAGATGATGGTATAGATGGGGGTATAGATGGGGGTATAGATGTGGGTATAGATGTGGGTATAGATGTGTGTATAGATGTGGGTATAGATGGGGGTATAGATGGGGGTATAGATGGGGGTATAGATGTGGGTATAGATGGGGGTATATATGGGGGTATATATGGGGGTATAGATGTGGGTATAGATGGGGGTATAGATGTGTGTATAGATGGGGGTATAGATGGGGGTATAGATGGGGGTATAGATGTGGGTATGGATATAGATGGGGGTATAGATGGGGGTATAGATGTGGGTATAGATGGGGGTATAGATGTGGGTATAGATGGGGGTATAGATGGGGGTATAGATGTGGGTATAGATGGGGGTATAGATGGGGGTATAGATGTGGGTATAGATGTGGGTATAGATGGGGGTATAGATGGGGGTATAGATGGGGGTATAGATGTGGGTATGGATATAGGTGGGGGTATAGATGTGGGTATAGATGATGGTATAGATGTGGGTATAGATGATGGTATAGATGTGGGTATAGATGATGGTATAGATGTGGGTATAGATGATGGTATAGATGGGGGTATAGATGATGGTATAGATGTGGGTATGGATATAGATGGGGGTATAGATGTGGGTATAGATGATGGTATAGATGTGGGTATAGATGATGGTATAGATGATGGTATAGATGATGGTATAGATGTGGGTATAGATGATGGTATAGATGGGGGTATAGATGGGGGTATAGATGATGGTATAGATGATGGTATAGATGGGGGTATAGATGGGGTATAGATGGGGGTATAGATGGGGGTATAGATGTGGGTCTAGATGGGGGTATAGATGTGGGTATAGATGTGGGTATAGATGGGGGTATAGATGTGGGTATAGATGGGGGTATAGATGGGGGTATAGATGGGGGTATAGATGGGGGTATAGATGGGGGTATAGATGTGGGTATAGATGGGGGTATAGATGGGGGTATAGATGGGGGTATAGATGTGGGTATGGATATAGATGGGGGTATGGATATAGATGGGGGTATAGATGTGGGTGTAGATGTGGGTGTAGATGTGGGTGTAGATGGGGGTATAGATGTGGGTATAGATGTGGGTATAGATGTGGGTATAGATGTGGGTATGGATATAGATGTGGGTATAGATGTGGGTATAGATGTGGGTATAGATGGGGGTATAGATGTGGGTATAGATGTGGGTATGGATATAGATGTGGGTATAGATGTGGGTATAGATGTGGGTATAGATGGGGGTATAGATGTGGGTATAGATGGGGGTATAGATGTGGGTATAGATGTGGGTATGGATATAGATGTGGGTATAGATGTGGGTATAGATGTGGGTATAGATCTGGGTATAGATGTGGGTATGGATGTGGGTATAGATGGGGGTATAGATGTGGGTATAGATGTGGATGTGGGTATAGATGTGGGTATAGATGTGGGTATAGATGTGGGTATAGATGGGGGTATAGATGTGGGTATAGATGGGGGTATAGATGTGGGTATAGATGGGGGTATAGATGGGAGTATAGATGTGGGTATAGATGTGGGTATAGATGGGAGTATAGATGGGGTATAGATGGGGGTATAGATGGGAGTATGGATGTGGGTATAGATGTGGGTATAGATGTGGGTATAGATGGGGGTATAGATGTGGGTATAGATGTGGGTATAGATGTGGGTATAGATGTGGGTATAGATGTGGGTATAGATGTGGGTATGGATGTGGGTATAGATGTGGGTATGGATGTGGGTATAGATGTGGGTATAGATGTGGGTATAGATGGGGTATAGATGTGGGTATGGATATAGATGGGGGTATAGATGTGGGTATAGATGTGGGTATAGATGGGGTATAGATGTGGGTATGGATGTGGGTATAGATGTGGGTATAGATGTGGGTATAGATGTGGGTATAGATGTGGGTATAGATGTGGGTATAGATGTGGGTATAGATGGGGTATAGATGTGGGTATGGATGTGGGTATAGATGTGGGTATAGATGTGGGTATAGATGGGGTATAGATGTGGGTATGGATGTGGGTATGGATGTGGGTATAGATGTGGGTATAGATGTGGGTATAGATGGGGTATAGATGTGGGTATGGATATAGATGTGGGTATAGATGTGGGTATAGATGATGGTATAGATGATGGTATAGATGTGGGTATAGATGATGGTATAGATGTGGGTATAGATGGTGATATAGATGTGGGTATAGATGATGGTATAGATGTGGGTATAGATGATGGTATAGATGTGGGTATAGATGGTATAGATGTGGGTATAGATGGTATAGATGTGGGTATAGATGATGGTATAGATGTGGGTATAGATGTGGGTATAGATGTGGGTATAGATGATGGTATAGATGATGGTATAGATGTGGGTATAGATGTGGGTATAGATGTGGGTATAGATGTGGGTATAGATGGGGTATAGATGTGGGTATGGATGTGGGTATAGATGTGGGTATAGATGTGGGTATAGATGGGGTATAGATGTGGGTATGGATGTGGGTATGGATGTGGGTATAGATGTGGGTATAGATGTGGGTATAGATGGGGTATAGATGTGGGTATGGATATAGATGTGGGTATAGATGGTGATATAGATGTGGGTATAGATGATGGTATAGATGTGGGTATAGATGATGGTATAGATGTGGGTATAGATGGTATAGATGTGGGTATAGATGATGGTATAGATGTGGGTATAGATGGTGATATAGATGTGGGTATAGATGATGGTATAGATGTGGGTATAGATGATGGTATAGATGTGGGTATAGATGGTATAGATGTGGGTATAGATGGTATAGATGTGGGTATAGATGATGGTATAGATGTGGGTATAGATGTGGGTATAGATGTGGGTATAGATGATGGTATAGATGATGGTATAGATGTGGGTATAGATGTGGGTATAGATGTGGGTATAGATGTGGGTATAGATGGGGTATAGATGTGGGTATGGATGTGGGTATAGATGTGGGTATAGATGTGGGTATAGATGGGGTATAGATGTGGGTATGGATGTGGGTATGGATGTGGGTATAGATGTGGGTATAGATGTGGGTATAGATGGGGTATAGATGTGGGTATGGATATAGATGTGGGTATAGATGTGGGTATAGATGATGGTATAGATGATGGTATAGATGTGGGTATAGATGATGGTATAGATGTGGGTATAGATGATGGTATAGATGTGGGTATAGATGATGGTATAGATGGGGGTATAGATGTGGGTATGGGTGGTGATATAGATGTGGGTATAGATGGGGGTATAGATGTGGGTATAGATGTGGGTATAGATGGGGGTATGGATGGGGTATAGATGTGGGTATAGATGTGGGTATAGATGGGGTATAGATGTGGGAATAGATGTGGGTATAGATGTGGGTATAGATGTGGGTATAGATGTGGGTATAGATGGGGTATAGATGTGGGTATGGATGTGGGTATAGATGTGGGTATAGATGGGGTATAGATGTGGGTATGGATGTGGGTATAGATGTGGGTATAGATGTGGGTATAGATGTGGGTATAGATGGGGTATAGATGTGGGTATGGATGTGGGTATAGATGTGGGTATGGATGTGGGTATAGATGTGGGTATAGATGTGGGTATAGATGGGGTATAGATGTGGGTATGGATATAGATGGGGGTATAGATGTGGGTATAGATGTGGGTATAGATGGGGTATAGATGTGGGTATGGATGTGGGTATAGATGGGGTATAGATGTGGGTATAGATGTGGGTATAGATGTGGGTATAGATGTGGGTATAGATGTGGGTATAGATGGGGTATAGATGTGGGTATGGATGTGGGTATAGATGTGGGTATAGATGTGGGTATAGATGGGGTATAGATGTGGGTATGGATGTGGGTATAGATGTGGGTATGGATGTGGGTATAGATGTGGGTATAGATGGGGTATAGATGTGGGTATGGATATAGATGTGGGTATAGATGGGGGTATAGATGATGGTATAGATGATGGTATAGATGTGGGTATAGATGATGGTATAGATGTGGGTATAGATGGTGATATAGATGTGGGTATAGATGTGGGTATAGATGTGGGTATAGATGATGGTATAGATGTGGGTATAGATGGTATAGATGTGGGTATAGATGGTATAGATGTGGGTATAGATGATGGTATAGATGTGGGTATAGATGATGGTATAGATGTGGGTATAGATGATGGTATAGATGTGGGTATAGATGTGGGTATGGGTGGTGATATAGATGTGGGTATAGATGGGGGTATAGATGTGGGTATAGATGGTGATATAGATGTGGGTATAGATGGTGATATAGATGTGGGTATAGATGTGGGTATAGATGTGGGTATAGATGATGGTATAGATGTGGGTATAGATGGTATAGATGTGGGTATAGATGATGGTATAGATGTGGGTATAGATGATGGTATAGATGTGGGTATAGATGATGGTATAGATGTGGGTATAGATGATGGTATAGATGGGGGTATAGATGTGGGTATGGGTGGTGATATAGATGTGGGTATAGATGGGGGTATAGATGTGGGTATAGATGTGGGTATAGATGTGGGTATAGATGGGGGTATAGATGGGGGTATAGATGGGGGTATAGATGGGGGTATAGATGTGGGTATAGATGGGGGTATAGATGTGGGTATAGATGTGGGTATAGATGGGGGTATAGATGATGGTATAGATGGGGGTATAGATGGGGGTATAGATGTGGGTATGGATATAGATGGGGGTATAGATGTGGGTATAGATGATGGTATAGATGTGGGTATAGATGATGGGTATAGATGTGGGTATAGATGATGGTATAGATGTGGGTATAGATGATGGTATAGATGGGGGTATAGATGATGGTATAGATGTGGGTATAGATGGGGGTATAGATGTGGGTATGGATATAGATGGGGGTATAGATGTGGGTATAGATGATGGTATAGATGTGGGTATAGATGATGGTATAGATGATGGTATAGATGATGGTATAGATGTGGGTATAGATGTGGGTATAGATGTGGGTATGGATATAGATGTGGGTATAGATGGGGGTATAGATGGGGGTATAGATGGGGGTATGGATGGGGTATAGATGGGGGTATGGGTGGTGATATAGATGTGGGTATAGATGTGGGTATAGATGGGGGTATAGATGTGGGTATAGATGTGGGTATAGATGTGGGTATAGATGTGGGTATAGATGTGGGTATATATGGGGGTATATATGGGGGTATAGATGTGGGTATAGATGATGGTATAGATGATGGTATAGATGATGGTATAGATGTGGGTATAGATGATGGTATAGATGTGGGTATAGATGATGGTATAGATGGGGGTATAGATGATGGTATAGATGTGGGTATAGATGGGGGTATAGATGTGGGTATGGATATAGATGGGGGTATAGATGTGGGTATAGATGATGGTATAGATGTGGGTATAGATGTGGGTATAGATGATGGTATAGATGATGGTATAGATGATGGTATAGATGTGGGTATAGATGTGGGTATAGATGTGGGTATAGATGGGGGTATAGATGATGGTATAGATGTGGGTATAGATGGGGGTATAGATGTGGGTATGGGTGGTGATATAGATGTGGGTATGGGTGGTGATATAGATGTGGGTATGGGTGGTGATATAGATGTGGGTATGGGTGGGGGTATAGATGTGGGTATAGATGGGGGTATGGATGTGGGTATGGGTTGTGATATAGATGTGGGTATGGGTGGTGTAATAGATGTGGGTATGGGTGGTGATATAGATGTGGGTATGGGTGGTGATATAGATGTGGGTATGGGTGGTGATATAGATGTGGGTATGGATGGTGATATAGATGTGGGTATAGATGTGGGTATAGATGTGGGTATAGATGTGGGTATAGATGGGGGTATAGATGTGGGTATAGATGTGGGTATAGATGTGGGTATGGGTGGTGATATAGATGTGGGTATAGATGTGGGTATGGATGTGGGTATAGATGGGGGTATAGATGTGGGTATGGGTGGTGATATAGATGTGGGTATGGGTGGTGATATAGATGTGGGTATAGATGTGGGTATGGATGTGGGTATAGATGGGGGTATAGATGGGGGTATAGATATAGATGTGGGTATAGATGTGGGTATGGATATAGATGTGGGTATAGATGTGGGTATAGATGTGGGTATAGATGTGGGTATAGATGTGGGTATAGATGTGGGTATAGATGTGGGTATAGATGTGGGTATAGATGTGGGTATAGATGTGGGTATGGATATAGATGTGGGTATAGATGTGGGTATAGATGTGGGTATAGATGTGGGTATAGATGGGGGTATAGATGGGGGTATAGATGATGGTATAGATGTGGGTATAGATGTGGGTATAGATGTGGGTATGGATATAGATGTGGGTATAGATGTGGGTATAGATGTGGGTATAGATGGGGGTATAGATGGGGGTATAGATGTGGGTATAGATGTGGGTATAGATGGGGGTATAGATGTGGGTATAGATGGGGGTATAGATGGGGGTATAGATGTGGGTATAGATGTGGGTATAGATGGGGGTATAGATGTGGGTATAGATATAGATGTGGGTATAGATGTGGGTATAGATGTGGATATAGATGTGGGTATAGATGTGGGTATGGATATAGATGTGGGTATAGATGTGGGTATAGATGGGGGTATAGATGGGGGTATAGATGTGGGTATAGATGTGGGTATAGATGTGGTATAGATGTGGGTATAGATGGGGGTATAGATGTGGGTATAGATGTGGGTATAGATGGGAGTATAGATGTGGGTATGGATGTGGGTATGGATGTGGGTATAGATGTGGGTATGGGTAAGTGTATAGATGCGTCTGGCACCCTTCCGGAAAGGGTGCCAACCCGCCTCCATCCTCACGTACCTTGTGCCCCCTCTAAAATAATGGGTGTATGACACCACTGCACCTACCTAATGGAGAAGATCCTGGAGTATGGCAGTACCTTTACTATGACAGGTACATACCTGCACTCTGACAGGTGAGTAGACCAGCTGAGCCATGAGAAGTGTGTGTGTGTGTGTGTGTGTGTGTGTGTGTGTGTGTGTGTGTGTGTGTGTGTGTGTGTGTGTGTGTGTGTGTGTGTGTGTGTGTGTGTGTGTGTGTGTGTGTGAGGGCTACTCACCCACAGCTCCTGTGTACGTGGGCTGGGTCAGGTCTTTGGGGACTTTCCTGTAGACATCCAACCTAATGGAAGAGAAAGAAAAAAGGGAGGGAAGGGTTAGAAAAACAAAAACATACCTGCAAGCAGCAATGAACGGGGTTCACAGGATTATCAGTTGGATAAGAAAGCAAGCACTATCTTCCTTTATGTGCAATCACTTGAAAGCATTACCATGACTATCTCTCTCTACCACAAGGATGACGCGAGTGATGTGAAGGGAAGTTAAGACTAGTGCTGTAGGTTGGTTATCTTTCAATGCAACAGGAAATCATTCTTAAAAAAGGTAATCCTTAATGTATTTACTTTATATATTCGGACACACCTACTCATTCAAGGGTTTTTCTATATTTTTACTATTTTCTTCATTGTAAAATAATAATGAAGACATCAAAACTATGAAATAACACATATAGAATCATGTAGTAACTAAAAAATGTGTTAAACAAATCAAATTGTGTTTCATATTTGAGATTCTTCAAATAGCCACCCTTTGCCTTGACAGCTTTGCGCTCTTGGCATTCTCTCAACCAGCTTCTTGAGGTAGTCACCTGGAATGCATTTCAATTAACAGGTGTGCCTTGTTAAAAGCTAATATGTGGAATTTATTTCCTCCTTAATGCGTTTGAGCCAATCAGTTGTGTTGTGACAAGGTAGGGGTAGTATACAGAAGATAGCCCTATTTGGTAAAAGACCAAGTCCATATTATGACAAGAACAGCTCAAATCAACAAATAGAAACGCCAGTACATCATTACTTTAACACATTAAGTTTCGTCAATACGGAACATTTCAAGTTTCTTCAAGCGCAGCCGCAAAAACCATCAAGCGCTATGATGAAACTGTCTCTCATGAGGACCACCACAGGAAAGGAAGACCCAGAGTTACCTCTGCTGCAGAGGATAAGTTCATTAGAGTTACCAGCCTCAGAAATTGTAGCCCAAATAAATGCTTCACAGTTCAAGTAACAGACACATAAACATCAAATGTTCAGAGGAGACTACGTGAATCAGGCCTTCATGGTCGAATTGCTGCCAAGAAAACACTACTAAAAAGGGCACCAATAAGAAGAGACTTGCTTTGACCAAGAAACACGAGCAATAGACATTAGACCGGTGGAAATCTGTCCTTTGGTTTGGAGTCCAAAGTGGAGACTTTTCGTTCCAACTGCCATGTCTTTGTGAGACGTGGTGTGGGTGAACGGATTATCTCTGCATGTGTATTTCCCACCATAAAGCATGGAGGAGGAGGTGTTGTGGTGTGGGGGTGCTTTGCTGGTGACACTGTCTGATTTATTTAGAATTCAAGGCACACTTAACCAGCATGGCTACCACAGCATTCTGCAGCGATACGCCATCCCATCTGGTTTGGGCTTAGTGGGACTATCATTTGTTTTTCAACAGAACAATGACCCAACACACCTCCAGGCTGTGTAAGGGCTATTTGACCAAGAAGGAGAGTGATGGAGTACTACATCAGATGACATGGCCTCCACAATCACCTGACCTCAACCCATTTGAGATGATTTGGAATGAGTTGGACCGCAGAGTGAAAGAAAAGCAGCCAACAAGTGCTCAGCACATGTAGGAACTCCTTCAAGACTGTTGGAAAAGCATTTCTCATGAAGCTGGTTGAGAGAATGCCAAGAGTGTGCAAAGCTGGCAAAGGGTGGCTACTTTGAAGAATTTAAAATATATTTTGATTAGTTTTTTTGGTTACTACATGATTCCATGTGTGTTATTTCATACTGTTGTATCAGTGTTGGTGGTTTAAGACTTTTTCTTCATGGCCTTAATTCTATTACTGTCACGATCGTGTGGAGGAGAGACGGACCAAAACGCAGCATGTGAAAAATAAGACATCTTCTTTTTATTTGAAGAAGGAAAAACGAAGCAAAACACTTTACAAACTAACAAAACAACAAACGACCGTGAAGCTACAAAACGAAAGTGCAGACACAAGCTACTAACGTTTAGATATAGACAATTACCCACCCACACCTAAAGCCTATGGCTACCTTAAATATGGCTCCCAATCAGAGACAACAATAACCAGCTGTCTCTGATTGAGAACCAAATCAGGCAACCATAGACTTTCCTAAACACCTACACTCAACCATAGACATACCTAGACACATACACTCAACACAAACCCATACACTACAACCAACACCCCCTATACCATATAATCACCCAAAACACACACATACCCCATGTCACACCCTGACCTAACTAAAATAATAAAGAAACAAATAATACTAAGGCCAGGGCGTGACAATTACAGCATATTGGATGACTGTCATTCATATTCCATTCACCCAGTTCAATGTAACAGTGATAGGTTTCGGCTACTACATGAAACTCTAATTTTCCCTCTACCCATCATGAGGTTGCTACAACCTAGCCTATGAATGAAAGTTTACAACGTACAGTTGAAATCAGAAGTATACATACATTTAGGTTGGAGTCATGAAAACTTGTTTTTCAACGAGTCGGTTCAAGTCGGTTAGGACATCTACTTTGTGCACGACACAAGTCATTTTTCCAACAATTGTTTACAGACAGATTATTTCACTGTATCACAATTCCAGTGGGTCAGAAGTTTACATACACTAAGTTGACTGTGCCTTTAAACAGCTTGGACGATTCCAGAAAATTATGTCATGGCTTTAGAAGCTTCTGATAGGCTAATTGACATCATTTGAGTCAATTGGAGGTGTACCTGTGGATGTATTTCAAGGCCTACCTTCAAACTCAGTGCCTCTTTGCTTGACATCATGGGAAAATCAAGAGAAATCAGCCAACACCTCGGGATAAAAATGGTAGACCTCCACAAGTCTGGTTCATCCTTGGGAGCAATTTCCAAACGCCTGAACGTACCATGTTCATCTGTACAAACAATAGTACGCAAGTATAAACACCATGGGACCACACAGCCATCATACCACTCAGGAAGGAGACGCGTTCTGTCTCCTAGAGATGAACGTACTTCGGTGCGAAAAGTGCAAATCAATCCCAGAACAACAGCAAAGGACCTTGTGAGGAAGCTGGAGAAAACAGGTGCAAATGTATCTATCGCCACAGTAACACGAGTCCTATATCGACATAACCTGAAAGGCCGCTCAGCAAGGAAGAAGCCACTGCTCCAAACCCGCCATAAAAAAGCCAGACTACAGTTTGCAACTGCACATGGGGATAAAGATCGTACTTTTTGGAGAAATGTCCTCTGGTCTGATTAAACAACAATAGACCGTTATGTTTGGAGGACAAGGGGGGAGGCTTGCAAGCCGAAGAACACCATCCCAACCGTGAAGCACGGGGGTGGCGGCATCATGTTGTGGGGGTGCTTTGCTGCAGGAGGGACTGGTGCACTTCACAAAATAGATGGCATCATGAGGGAGGAAAATTCTGTGGATATATTGAAGCAACATCTCAAGACATCAGTCAGGAAGTTAAAGCTTGGTCGCAAATGTGTCTTCTAAATGGACAATGGAGCCAAAGCATACTTCCAAAGTTGTGACTAAATGGCTTAAGGACAACAAAGTCAAGGTATTGGAGAGGCCATCACAAAGCCCTGACCTCAATCCTATAGAACATTTATGGGCAGAACTGAAGAAACGTGTGCGAGAAAGGAGGCCGACAAACCTGACTCAGTTACACCAGCTCTGTCAAGAGGAATGGGCCAAAATTCACCCAACTTATTGTGGGAAGCTTGTGGAAGGCTACCCGAAATGTTTGACAAAAGTTAAACAATTTGAAGGCAATGCTACTAAATACTAATTGAGTGTATGTAAACTTCTGACCCACTGGGAATGTGATGAAAGAAATAAAAGCTGAAATAAATCATTCTCTCTACTATTATTCTGACATTTCACATTCTTAAAATAAAGTGGTGATCCTAGCTGACCTAAGACAGGGAACTTTTACTAGGATTAAATGTCAGGAATTGTGAAAAACTGAGTTTAAATGTATTTGACTAAGGTGTATGTAAACTTCTGACTTCAACTGTAGGTGCAAACAGATCGTGAGACAAATTTGAGGAGACAGTGACATTCAATACCGCCTTTCACACAGTCCAACAGTTGCAAACAAGAGTTTTCTTTTGTTCTGTTTGCTTCCATTTAAGAAACGTTTAACAGAATCAGCGGAATGAATACACCCCTGATCACACAGTAAACACAGTTCACTCTCATGACAGCCACGTTGTATTCCTTCTCTTACCTTCACTTGTGGACTTCAATGCACAACAAATCAGCTGTCATGAGTCAGCATAACTAATAGAACTAACGCGTTAGTAAACTTGCTACACTCATGCAGTAACTTTACTGTAGTGTACAGTCAGTAATCAGTTACACCGGCGGGCCTGGGCGGCAATAAATGTGGTATTGACTTGGAAAAGTTCCAGTGTTGTGATAAAAGGACAGTTATATTATTAGGTTACGTAATTTTTTTTAAAGACGTTGCTGCTAATTTAGTCGTCTTGCTGTAAAATGAGATTTATAAAATGTTTTATGTTTTCTTTTTAAACAGTTTTAGGTTGTAAATAAGTATCTTATTTATTTATTATGTACAACTTGTTTTAAATCTTTTACTATTTCAGCAGGGCTCTCTAATCCAGAGGTTTAGTGTTTCTCACTACAAGCACTCCATGTGTGGACATCTTTGGGATTAACTTGTTCTATTAGTTGACCAAGGTGGGATCTCTTTTCCAGACTTCAGAGTTGGTTACCTTGTTCTATTAGTTGACCAAGGTGGGATCTCTTTTCCAGACTTCAGAGTTGGTTACCTTGTTCTATTAGTTGACCAAGGTGGGATCTCTTTTCCAGACTTCAGAGTTGGTTACCTTGTTCTATTAGTTGACCAAGGTGGGATCTCTTTTCCAGACTTCAGAGTTGGTTACCTTGTTCTATTAGTTGACCAAGGTGGGATCTCTTTTCCAGACTTCAGAGTTGGTTACCTTGTTCTATTAGTTGACCAAGGTGGGATCTCTTTTCCAGACTTCAGAGTTGGTTACCTTGTTCTATTAGTTGACCAAGGTGGGATCTCTTTTCCAGACTTCAGAGTTGGTTACCTTGTTCTATTAGTTGACCAAGGTGGGATCTCTTTTCCAGACTTCAGAGTTGGTTTGGTTATGTTTTTGCTAATTTTTGAAAAATATTTAATGGATCAGTTGTTATTGTAATCTCATCTATCCGTTTCCGACCTGACTTTACATGGCTAGGCCTGATATCACGAGGGACCGCTGGTTGACTTTACATGGCTAGGCCTGATATCACGAGGGACAGCTGGTTGACTTTACATGGCTAGGCCTGATATCATGAGAGGGACAGCTGGTTGACTTTACATGGCTAGGCCTGATATCATGAGAGGGACAGCTGGTTGACTTTACATGGCTAGGCCTGATATCACGAGGGACCGCTGATTGACTTTACATGGCTAGGCCTGATATTACGAGGGACCGCTGGTTGACTTTACATGGCTAGGCCTGATATCATGAGAGGGACAGCTGGTTGACTTTACATGGCTAGGCCTGATATCACGAGGGACCGCTGGTTGCTTTACATGGCTAGGCCTGATATCATGAGAGGGACAGCTGGTTGACTTTACATGGCTAGGCCTAATATCATGAGGGGGACAGCTGGTTGACTTTACATGGCTAGGCCTGATATCATGAGGTACCGCTGGTTGACTTTACATGGCTAGGCCTGATATCATGAGGGGGACAGCTGGTTGACTTTACATGGCTAGGCCTAATATCATGAGAGGGACAGCTGGTTGACTTTACATGGCTAGGTCTGATATCATGAGGGGGACAGCTGGTTGACTTTACATGGCTAGGCCTGATATCACGAGGGACCGCTGGTTGACTTTACATGGCTAGGCCTGATATCATGGGAGGGACAGCTGGTTGACTTTACATGGCTAGGGCTAATATCATGAGGGACAACTGGTTGCTCGGTCACTTTTGTTGGCTGGAATGTTAAATATATATCTCTACAGATCAAACTGATTTTGAGTCAGTCCTTCCCTCCATTATCTCTAACAGATCAAACTGGTTTTGAGTCAGTCCTTCCCTCCATTATCTCTACAGATCAAACTAGTTTTGAGTCAGTCCTTCCCTCCATTATCTCTAACAGATCAAACTGGTTTTGAGTCAGTCCTTCCCTCCATTATCTCTACAGATCAAACTGGTTTTGAGTCAGTCCTTCCCTCCATTATCTCTACAGATCAAACTGGTTTTGAGTCAGTCCTTCCCTCCATTATCTCTAACAGATCAAACTGATTTTGAGTCAGTCCTTCCCTCCATTATCTCTAACAGATCAAACTGATTTTGAGTCAGTCCTTCCCTCCATTATCTCTACGGATCAAACTGGTTTTGAGTCAGTCCTTCCCTCCATTATCTCTAACAGATCAAACTGGTTTTGAGTCAGTCCTTCCCTCCATTATCTCTACAGATCAAACTGGTTTTGAGTCAGTCCTTCCCTCCATTATCTCTAACAGATCAAACTGGTTTTGAGTCAGTCCTTACCTCCATTATCTCTACAGATCAAACTTGTTTTGAGTCAGTCCTTCCCTCCATTATCTCTACAGATCAAACTGGTTTTGAGTCAGTCCTTCCCTCCATTATCTCTAACAGATCAAACTGGTTTTGAGTCAGTCCTTCCCTCCATTATCTCTACAGATCAAACTGGTTTTGAGTCAGTCCTTCCCTCCATTATCTCTAACAGATCAAACTGGTTTTGAGTCAGTCCTTCCCTCCATTATCTCTACAGATCAAACTGGTTTTGAGTCAATCCTTCCCTCCATTATCTCTACAGATCAAACTGGTTTTGAGTCAGTCCTTCCCTCCATTATCTCTACAGATCAAACTGGTTTTGAGTCAGTTCTTCCCGCCATTATCTCTACAGATCAAACTGGTTTTGAGTCAGTCCTTCCCTCCATTATCTCTACAGATGAAACTGGTTTTGAGTCAGTCCTTCCCTCCATTATCTCTAACAGATCAAACTGGTTTTGAGTCAGTCCTTCCCTCCATTATCTCTACGGATCAAACTGGTTTTGAGTCAGTCCTTCCCTCCATTATCTCTACAGATCAAGCTGATTGAGTCAGTCCTTCCCTCCATTATCTCTACGGATCAAACTGGTTTTGAGTCAGTCCTTCCCTCCATTATCTCTACGGATCAAACTGGTTTTGAGTCAGTCCTTCCCTCCATTATCTCTAACAGATCAAACTGGTTTCATCAAAAATCGTCACTTTTTTCAACATCAAACGTCTTTATAATATACTTCAACCTCTTTAACCATAGCAACCATAACCATAGCAACCATAACCATAGCAATACGTGATAACACCACTATCAAAAGCATTAGAAGAGGGGGCTCAGAGCATAAAGTTTCACTCTATGCGGATGACATATTATATATATATATATACGTCTGACCCTTTAACTGGTCTTCCAGAGATCCAGGTTCTACTAAAGACAGTTGGTAAATATCTGGGTAGAAGGTTCATCTATAAAAACATGAATTGATGCCGATTAATCCTTCTGACATGCAAACTTATTTTAGTCATGTGCCCTTCAGAGTCACTACAAACAATGTCAAAGATCTCTATAAAAGACCATGTCCCTCCATTGATCCTCCGCCTGAAACAGGATGTTGAACACTGGGATTTACTCTCTTTCTTCGGGGCGGAAGAATCAACACCATTAAAATGAATGTATTTTCATTATTAGGTTTTTAACACTTATTTCAATGTATTTTTATCTTTCTGACAAATTATTTTTTTAAATCTCCATAGATACACTGATATCTGCTTTTATCTGGAACTAGAAAAACTTAACAACTTAAGAACATATTTCAGAGATCTCGTCCCCAGGGTGGTCTAGGACTTCTGAACGTTCAATATGATTACTGGGCAGATAATAAAAGAATTGTTCTGTATTGGATGACAGAAATCCCTGATGTTACAGGCCCAAAATAGATGACCTTGGAGATCTCATCCTGTGGACCCACCTCCTTAGCAGCCTTACTCTGCTCTAAACTCACTGAACGACTTGTACATTGATTTGGATTTAGCATCTTCGAACAGTTCGTACAAAAAGGTCAATATTCCTAGATCCCATTTATTTAGATACCTACAATTGCTTAGTTTTGTATCTTCATACTCTAGTCACTTTCCATCACGCCCACCCACCTACCTCCCTTCTAGATTCTATTTTTAAAGTGAACCTTTATATCAAAGGGTGCATAAACTTGATCTATAGTTTATTAAACCCGAACAATCTGGATTACCTGAACTCTTAAGAACCAAATGGGAAGAGGATTTAGGAGAAAACTTGGCAGAGTATGCTTCAGAGAATACATTCTTCATCTATATGTCTAAGACATGATGTAATTCAATTTAAAGCAGTTCAAATCGACTGCATTGGTCAAAGGCTAAATGATCCAAGATTAGACCAGACAGATTCCAGTTGTGACCGATGTAAGCAGGCTCCTGCTACGTTATTACGCGTTTTGGATATGCACGAAATTGACAGATTTCTGAATATCAATTTTTGAGACGTTTTCTACGATACTGGAGAAAGAGGACAGCTCTAGAGGGACCTCCTGTGGTGCCACTCCGAATAATGGAGAGACCTAGAACCTTCTGCCTTTATTGCATCATTCAGAGTGGCACCACAGGAGGCCCCTCTAAACAGTTCTATGGAGTGGCACCGCAGGAGGCCCCTCTAAACAGTTCTATGGAGTGGCACCGCAGGAGGCTCCTCTAAACAGTTCTATGGAGTGGCACCGCAGGAGGCCCCTCTAAACAGTTCTATGGAGTGGCACCGCAGGAGGCTCCTCTAAACAGTTCTATGGAGTGGCACCGCAGGAGGCTCCTCTAAACAGTTCTATGGAGTGGCACCGCAGGAGGCTCCTCTAAACAGTTCTATGGAGTGGCACCGCAGGAGGCTCCTCTAAACAGTTCTATGGAGTGGCACCGCAGGAGGCCCCTCTAAACAGTTCTATGGAGTGGCACCGCAGGAGGCTCCTCTAAACAGTTCTATGGAGTGGCACCGCAGGAGGACCCTCTAAACAGTTCTATGGAGTGGCACCGCAGGAGGCTCCTCTAAACAGTTCTATGGAGTGGCACCGCAGGAGGCCCCTCTAAACAGTTCTATGGAGTGGCACCACAGGAGGCCCCTCTAACCAGCTCTATGGAGTGGCACCGCAGGAGGCCCCTCTAAACAGTTCTATGGAGTGGCACCGCAGGAGGCCCCTCTAACCAGTTCTATGGAGTGGCACCGCAGGAGGCCCCTCTAAACAGTTCTATGGAGTGGCACCGCAGGAGGCCCCTCTAAACAGTTCTATGGGCAACAGGCTGGTGTGTACTACTCTTCTAGCTAGTGGCACCGCAGGAGGCCCCCCTAACCAGCTCTATGGGCAACAGGCTGGTGTGTACTACTCTTCTAGCTAGTGGCACCGCAGGAGGCCCCTCTAACCAGTTCTATGGAGTGGCACCGCAGGAGGCCCCCCTAACCAGCTCTATGGGCAACAGGCTGGTGTGTACTACTCTTCTAGCTAGACGTCTGATACTATTTAAGTGGAAGGATTAGTTTCCTCCTACTTTAACTATTGGATAAAGGAAGTTCTGCAACGTCTCTAACTAGAGAAAATACTCCGTTACGGGATCTGCAACTACATGTTATAATATCTGGAAACCTTTCCTTTGTAGAAGACTTGGACCCAGCTAAATTCACAACTCCATAAACCAAACCAAATTTATATAATAATTTTTACTTGTTTTAACTTTTTGTTTTATATATATATATACAGTGGGGAGAACAAGTATTTGATACACTGCCGATTTTGCAAGTTTTCCTACTTACAAAGCATGTAGAGGTCTGTAATTTTTATCATAGGTACACTTCAACTGTGGGAGACGGAATCTAAAACAAAAATCCAGAAAATCACATTGTATGATTTTTAAGTAATTCATTTGCATTTTATTGCATGACATAAGTATTTGATACATCAGAAAAGCAGAACTTAATATTTGGTACAGAAACCTTTGTTTGCAATTACAGAGATCATACGTTTCCTGTAGTTCTTGACCAGGTTTGCACACACTGCAGCAGGGATTTTGGCCCACTCCTCCATACAGACCTTCTCCAGATCCTTCAGGTTTCGGGGCTGTCGCTGGGCAATACGGACTTTCAGCTCCCTCCAAAGATTTTCTATTGGGTTCAGGTCTGGAGACTGGCTAGGCCACTCCAGGACCTTGAGATGCTTCTTACGGAGCCACTCCTTAGTTGCCCTGGCTGTGTGTTTCGGGTCGTTGTCATGCTGGAAGACCCAGCCACGACCCATCTTCAATGCTCTTACTGAGGGAAGGAGGTTGTTGGCCAAGATCTCGCGATACATGGCCCCATACATCCTCCCCTCAATACGGTGCAGTCGTCCTGTCCCCTTTGCAGAAAAGCATCCCCAAAGAATGATGTTTCCACCTCCATGCTTCACGGTTGGGATAGTGTTCTTGGGGTTGTACTCATCCTTCTTCTTCCTCCAAACACGGCGAGTGGAGTTTAGACCAAAAAGCTCAATTTTTGTCTCATCAGACCACATGACCTTCTCCCACTCCTCCTCTGGATCATCCAGAGGGTCATTGGCAAACTTCAGACGGGCCTGGACATGCGCTGGCTTGAGCAAGGGGACCTTGCGTGCACTGCAGGATTTTAATCCATGACGGCGTAGTGTGTTACTAATGGTTTTCTTTGAGACTGTGATCCCAGCTCTCTTCAGGTCATTGACCAGGTCCTGCCGTGTAGTTCTGGGCTGATCCCTCACCTTCCTCATGATCATTGATGCCCCACGAGGTGAGATCTTGCATGGAGCCCCAGACCGAGGGTGATTGACCGTCATCTTGAACTTCTTCCATTTTCAAATAATTGCGCCAACAGTTGTTGCCTTCTCACCAAGCTGCTTGCCTATTGTCCTGTAGCCCATCCCAGCCTTGTGCAGGTCTACAATTTACCCCTGATGTCCTTACACATCTCTCTGGTCTTGGCCATTGTGGAGAGGTTGGAGTCTGTTTGATTGAGTGTGTGGACAGGTGTCTTTTATACAGGTAACGAGCTCAAACAGGTGCAGTTAATACAGGTAATGAGTGGAGAACAGGAGGGCTTCTTAAAGAAAAACTAACAGGTCTGTGAGAGCCGGAATTCTTACTGGTCGGTAGGTGATCAAATACTTATGTCATGCAATAAAATGCAAATTAATTACTTAAAAATCCTACAATGTGATTTTCTGGATTTTTGTTTTAGATTCCGTCTCTCACAGTTGAAGTGTACCTATGATAAAAATTACAGACCTCTACATGCTTTGTAAGTAGGAAAACCTGCAAAATCGGCAGTGTATCAAATACTTGTTCTCCCCACTGTATATATATATATATATATATTTTTTTTTTTTTTACTATTTAATAATATTACTCCCTTAGCTTTTCTCGCTTGAGTTATTTGGTCAAATACGGAGGTGCACAATTGGCCCAGCGTCGTCCGGGTTAGGGGAGGTTTTGGCCGGGGCAGGCCGTCATTGTAAAATAAGAATTTGTTCTTAACTGACTTGCCAAGTTAAATAACGGTTCAATTAAATAAACAAATACAAAATTTGAAAGAGAGAGCCAGAGAAAAGGGAGGAAAGAGGATGAGAGAGAGCGACAGACAGAGGGAGGGGGAGGTTCGGAGCACATTTTGTTCTCAGAATGCTTTGCAGCGTTACAGAAGAGCATTGGAATGTTGGCTCTGGAACAGAGCCATGACAAACAGGCCCAGACAGCAGACTCACACATTCCTGAACTCTGACCCCAGCAATGACCTATTAACTTCCAACATACAAACACAAGACACACTGAAAAGTACACAGACACACACCAAACTTCTGAACACACACAGCACATCTCACACCATTCAGCATTGGACTCATTGTACAGGAAGATCTGTTTAGTTGCTAATAAAACAAGTCACAACGACACATCAGGACGGTGTGTGTGTGTGTGTGATACCTCTGTATTAGTTGTCATCCGGACGGTGTGTGTGATACCTCTGTATTAGTGGTCATCTGGATGGTGTGTGTGTGTGTGTGTGTGTGTGTGTGTGTGTGTGTGTGTGTGTGTGTGTGTGTGTGTGTGTGTGTGTGTGTGTGTGTGTGTGTGTGTGTGTGTGTGTGTGTGTGTGTGTGTGTGTGTGTGTGTGTGTGTGTGATACCTCTGTATTTAATGTGTGTTTAGTGGACCGTAACATAATTTTTTTCAGTTGGATCACTATTTCGGCAGCGCTCAGCGGTACAAGTACAAAACAATGAATCAGAAAACTCAGTGGATCATATTTCAGTGATCTTGACCTGGGTCCATAGGGAATTTTTATGTTAGCACACACAGAGAGAAAGAGACAGAAATCAGAAAAAAATTGAGAAATTAGAGAAATAAAGAGAAAGAAAGCAGAGAAAGCAGAGACAGAAAGAGACAGAGAGAGAAAGAGAGAGAAAGAGAGAAAGAAAGAAAGAGAAAGCAGAGACAGAAAGAGAGAAAGAAAGAGAGAAAGAAAGAGAAAGAGAAAGCAGAGAAAGAAAGCAGAGAAAGCAGACAGAAAGAGAAAGCAGAGAAAGAAAGAGAGAGAGAAAGAGAGAAAGAAAGAGAGAGAAAGAAAGAGAGAGAAAGAGAGAAATAAAGAGAGAGAAAGAGAGAGAAAGAGAAAGCAGAGAAAGAAAGAGAGAGAGAAAGAGAGAGAAAGAGAAAGCAGAGAAAGAAAGAGAGAAAGAAAGAGAAAGAGAGAGAAAGAGAAAGCAGAGACAGAAAGCAGAGAAAGCAGAGACAGAAAGCAGAGACAGAAAGCAGAGAAAGAGCGACAGAGCAGAGAAAGCAGAGACAGAAAGCAGAGAAAGAGAGACAGAAAGCAGAGACAGAAAGCAGAGAGACAGAAAGCAGAGAGACTGAAAGCAGAGAGACAGAAAGCAGAGAGAGAGAGAGACAACAGGAGGAGGGGGAAACACTGTAGTTGTGTTCCTGCTACTCAACAGTTGAACTATTCAGCCTGTCAGGCCTCCAACACTCTACAACCCTTTATGGGCAGTGAAACATTTAACACAAGCTTCAGCATCACTTGTTACCCCCCAAAACCCTGGACGGGGAGGGAGGGCTTCCTGTCCAGTCAGACTCTGAACCCCTCCACTGTCTATGTTTAGCCTTAACACCCCTTCTCTACCCCTCCAGTGTAACCCTACCTACCCTCAGAGTCCCTCCTTCCTCTCTAGTGTCCCCTCACCCCTTCTCTACCCCTCCAGTGTAACCCTACCTACCCTCAGAGTCCCTCCTTCCTCTCTAGTGTCCCCTCACCTCTTCACTACCTAACTAACTAACCCCTGTGCTGCGGTAGGGAGACAGAGGGCTGTACAGTAACTAACCCCTGTGGTGTGGTAGGGAGACAGAGGGCTGTACAGTAACTAACCCCTGTGGTGTGGTACGGAGACAGAGGGCTGTACAGTAACTAACCCCTGTGGTGCGGTAGGGAGACAGAGGGCTGTACAGTAACTAACCCCTGTGGTGCGGTAGGGAGACAGAGGGCTGTACAGTAACTAACCCCTGTGGTGCGGTAGGGAGACAGAGGGCTGTACAGTAACTAACCCCTGTGGTGCGGTAGGGAGACAGGGGGCTGTACAGTAACTAACCCCTGTGGTGCGGTAGGGAGACAGAGGGCTGTACAGTAACTAACCCCTGTGGTGTGGTACGGAGACAGAGGGCTGTACAGTAACTAACCCCTGTGGTGTAGTACGGAGACAGAGGGCTGTACAGTAACTAACCCCTGTGGTGTGGTACGGAGACAGAGGACTGTACAGTAACTAACCCCTGTGGTGCGGTAGGGAGACAGAGGACTGTACAGTAACTAACCCCTGTGGTGCGGTAGGGAGACAGAGGGCTGTACAGTAACTAACCCCTGTGGTGCGGTAGGGAGACAGAGGACTGTACAGTAACTAACCCCTGTGGTGCGGTAGGGAGACAGAGGGCTGTACAGTAACTAACCCCTGTGGTGCGGTACGGAGACAGAGGGCTGTACAGTAACTAACCCCTGTGGTGCGGTAGGGAGACAGAGGGCTGTACAGTAACTAACCCCTGTGGTGCGGTACGGAGACAGAGGACTGTACAGTAACTAACCCCTGTGGTGCGGTAGGGAGACAGAGGACTGTACAGTAACTAACCCCTGTGGTCCGGTAGGGAGACAGAGGGCTGTACAGTAACTAACCCCTGTGGTGTGGTAGGGAGACAGAGGGCTGTACAGTAACTAACCCCTGTGGTGCGGTAGGGAGACAGAGGGCTGTACAGTAACTAACCCCTGTGGTGCGGTAGGAAGACAGAGGGCTGTACAGTAACTAACCCCTGTGGTGCGGTAGGGAGACAGAGGGCTGTACAGTAACTAACCCCTGTGGTGCGGTAGGGAGACAGAGGGCTGTACAGTAACTAACCCCTGTGGTGCGGTAGGGAGACAGAGGGCTGTACAGTAACTAACCCCTGTGGTGTGGTACGGAGACAGAGGGCTGTACAGTAACTAACCCCTGTGGTGTGGTACGGAGACAGAGGGCTGTACAGTAACTAACCCCTGTGGTGCGGTAGGGAGACAGAGGACTGTACAGTAACTAACCCCTGTGGTGCGGTAGGGAGACAGAGGGCTGTACAGTAACTAACCCCTGTGGTGCGGTAGGGAGACAGAGGGCTGTACAGTAACTAACCCCTGTGGTGCGGTAGGGAGACAGAGGGCTGTACAGTAACTAACCCCTGTGGTGCGGTAGGGAGACAGAGGACTGTACAGTAACTAACCCCTGTGGTGCGGTAGGGAGACAGAGGGCTGTACAGTAACTAACCCCTGTGGTGCGGTAGGGAGACAGAGGACTGTACAGTAACTAACCCCTGTGGTGCGGTAGGGAGACAGAGGGCTGTACAGTAACTAACCCCTGTGGTGCGGTAGGGAGACAGAGGGCTGTACAGTAACTAACCCCTGTGGTGCGGTACGGAGACAGAGGGCTGTACAGTAACTAACCCCTGTGGTGCGGTAGGGAGACAGAGGGCTGTACAGTAACTAACCCCTGTGGTGCGGTACGGAGACAGAGGGCTGTACAGTAACTAACCCCTGTGGTGCGGTACGGAGACAGAGGGCTGTACAGTAACTAACCCCTGTGGTGCGGTACGGAGACAGAGGACTGTACAGTAACTTTTTTTTATTTATTTTTTATTTAACCAGGTAGGCAAATTGAGAACACGTTCTCATTTACAATTGCGACCTGGCCAAGATAAAGCAAAGCAGTTCGACACATACAACAACACATAGTTACACATGGAGTAAAACAAACATATAGTCAATAATACAGTGAATCTATAAGTCTATATACAATGTGAGCAAGTGAGGTGAGATAAGGGAGGTGAAGGCAAACAAATATATGTATAAATAAATAAAAATATAAAAAGGCCATGGAGGCGAAGTGAGTACAACACAGCAAGTAAAATAAAAACTAAAAAAACACTGGAATGGTTGGTTTGCAGTGGAAGAAAGTGCAAAGTAGAGACAGAAATAATGGGGTGCAAAGGAGCAAAATAAATTAATAAATAAATACAGTAGGTAAAGAGGTAGTTGTTTGGGCTAAATTGTAGATGGGTTATGTACAGGTGCAGTAATCTATGAGCTGCTCTGACAGCTGGTGCTTAAAGCTAGTGAGGGAGATAGGTTTTTCCAGTTTCAGAGATTTTTGTAGTTCGTTCCAGTCATTGGCAGCAGAGAACTGGAAGGAGAGGCGTCCAAAGGAAGAATTGGTTTTGGGGGTGACTAGAGAGATATACCTGCTGGAGCGCGTGCTACAGGTAGGTGCTGCTATGGTGACCAGCGAGCTGAGATAAGGGGGGACTTTACCTAGCAGGGTCTTGTAGATGACCTGGAACCAGTGGGTTTGGCGACGAGTATGAAGCGAGGGCCAGCCAACGAGAGTGTACAGGTCGCAGTGGTGGGTAGTATATGGGGCTTTGGTGACAAAACGGATGGCACTGTGATAGACTGCATCCAATTTATTGAGTAGGGTTTTGGAGGCTATTTTGTAAATGACATCACCGAAGTCGAGGATTGGTAGGATGGTCAGTTTTACAAGGGTATGTTTGGCAGCATGAGTAAAGGATGCTTTGTTGCGGAATAGGAAGCCAATTCTAGATTTGACTTTGGATTGGAGATGTTTGATGTGGGTCTGGAAGGAGAGTTTACAGTCTAACCAGACACCTAGGTATTTGTAGTGGTCCACATATTCTAAGTCAGAGCCGTCCAAAGTAGTGATGTTGGACAGGCGGGCAGGAGCAGGCAGCGATCGGTTGAAGAGCATGCATTTGGTTTTACTTGTATTTAAGAGCAGTTGGAGGCCACGGAAGGAGAGTTGTATGGCATTGAAGCTCGCCTGGAGGGTTGTTAACACAGTGTCAAAAGAAGGGCCAGAAGTATACAGAATAGTGTCGTCTGCGTAGAGGTGGATCAGAGAATCACCAGCAGCAAGAGCGACATCATTGATGTAAACAGAGAAGAGAGTCGGTCCAAGAATTGAACCCTGTGGCACCCCCATAGAGACTGCCAGAGGCCCGGACAACAGACCCTCCGATTTGACACACTGAACTCGATCAGAGAAGTAGTTGGTGAACCAGGCGAGGCAATCATTAGAGAAGCCAAGGCTGTCGAGTCTGCCAATGAGGATGTGGTGATTGACAGAGTCAAAAGCCTTGGCCAGGTCAATGAATACGGCTGCACAGTATTGTTTCCTATCGATGGCGGTTACGATATCGTTTATGACCTTGAGCGTGGCTGAGGTGCACCCATGACCAGCTCTGAAACCAGATTGCATAGCGGAGAAGGTGTGGTGTGATTCGAAATGGTCGGTAATCTGTTTGTTGACTTGGCTTTCGAAGACCTTAGAAAGGCAGGGTAGGATAGATATAGGTCTGTAGCAGTTAGGGTCAAGGGTGTCCCCCCCTTTGAAGAGGGGGATAACCGCAGCTGCTTTCCAATCTTTGGGGATCTCAGACGACACGAAAGAGAGGTTGAAGAGGCTAGTAATAGGGGTGGCAACAATTTCAGCAGATAGTTTTAGAAAGAAAGGGTCCAGATTATCTAGCCCGGCTGATTTGTAAGGGTCCAGATTTTGCAGCTCATTAAGAACATCAGCTGACTGTATTTGGGAGAAAGAGAAATGGGGAAGGCTTGGGCGAGTAGCAGAGGGGAGGGCAGTGCTGTTGTCCGGGGTAGGGGTAGCCAGGTGGAAAGCATGGCCAGCCGTAGAAAAATGCTTATTGAAATTCTCAATTATAGTGGATTTGTCGGTGGTGACAGTGTTTCCTATCTTCAGAGCGGTTGGAAGCTGGGAGGAGGTGTTCTTATTCTCCATGGACTTTACGGTGTCCCAGAACTTTTTTGAATTTGTGTTGCAGGAAGCAAATTTCTGCTTGAAAAAGCTAGCCTTGGCTGTTCTAACTGCCTGTGTATATTGGTTTCTGGCTTCCCTGAAAAGTTGCATATCACGGGGGCTGTTCGATGCTAATGCAGAACGCCATAGGATGTTTTTCTGTTGGTTAAGGGCAGTCAGGTCAGGAGAGAACCAAGGGCTATATCTGTTCCTGGTTCTAAATTTCTTGAATGGGGCATGCTTATTCAAGATGGTGAGGAAGGCATTTTTAAAAAATGACCAGGCATCCTCTACTGACGGGATGAGATCAATATCCTTCCAGGATACCCCGGCCAGGTCGATTAGAAAGGCCTGCTCGCTGAAGTGTTTCAGGGAGCGTTTGACAGTGATGAGTGGAGGTCGTTTGACCGCTGACCCATTACGGATGCAGGCAATGAGGCAGTGATCGCTGAGATCTTGGTTGAAAACAGCAGAGGTGTATTTGGAGGGCAAGTTTGTTAGGATGATATCTATGAGGGTACCCGTGTTTACGGAATTGGGGTGGTACCTGGTAGGTTCATTGATAATTTGTGTGAGATTGAGGGCATCAAGCTTAGATTGTAGGGTGGCTGGGGTGTTGAGCATGTTCAAATTTAGGTCGCCTAGCAGCACGAGCTCTGAAGATAGATGGGGGGCAATCAGTTCACATATAGTGTCCAGAGCACAGCTGGGGGCAGAGGGTGGTCTATAGCAGGCGGCAACGGTGAGAGACTTGTTTTTAGAGAGGTGGATTTTTAAAAGTAGAAGTTCAAATTGTTTGGGAACAGACCTGGATAGTATAACAGAACTCTGCAGGCAGTCTTTGCAGTAGATTGCAACACCGCCCCCTTTGGCCGTTCTATCTTGTCTGAAAATCTTGTAATTGGGGATGAAAATGTCTGAATTTTTGGTGGTCTTTCTAAGCCAGGATTCAGACACGGCTAAGACATCCGGGTTGGCAGAGTGTGCTAAAGCAGTGAACAAAACAAACTTAGGGAGGAGGCTTCTAATGTTAACATGCATGAAGCCAAGGCTATTACGGTTACAGAAGTCATCAAAAGAGAGCGCCTGGGGAATAGGAGTGGAGCCAGGTACTGCAGGGCCTGGATTCACCTCTACATCACCAGAGGAACAGAGGAGGAGTAGGATAAGGGTACGGCTAAAAGCTATGAGAATTGGTCGCCTAGAGCTACTAGAGTAGAGAGTAAAAGGAAGTTTCTGGGGGCGATAAAATAGTTTAAAGGAATAATGTACAGACAAAGGTATGGTAGGATGTGAATACAGTGGAGGTAAACCTAGGTATTGAGTGATGATGAGAGAGATCTTGTCTCTAGAAACATCATTGAAACCAGGTGATGTCATCGCATATGTGGGTGGTGGAACTGAGAGGTTGGATATGGTATAGAGAGCAGGGCTAGAATCTCTACAGTGAAATAAGCCAATAAACACTAACCAGAACAGCAATGGACAAGGCATATTTACATTAAGGAGAGGCATGCTTAATCGAGTGATCAATAAGGGTCCAGTGAGTAGAGGTTGGTTGGGGTCGTGGCGATCCAGACAGCTGGCCAGGTATATGGCTATCGGTAGCAGCATAGGATGGAGGTCTGTTTGTAGATACCTCGTGCGTTTCCGTCGGTAGGTTCCGTGTAGTGGGGTTTTGTTCAGATAGCAGCCGATAAGACAGCTAACGATTAGCGGGCCTCAGATGAGCGTTCAGGTAACGTCGGGACGGAGGTGCCGGTTGGATAAATCCCTCGGGCAGATAACGTCGGCAGTCAGTCGCGGCAGTCAGTCGTGAAGGCCCGGTGGGGTTCCGTATCTGCAGCAGCAACAAAAGAAACGGGTCCGGATGGTGATGGAACTCCTTAGCTGGCTAGCTCCAGCATGATTTGAGTTTGCTCCGGGGTCGACGTAAGCCAATAGTCACACGGTATGCAGCTAGCTAGCTGCGAAATCAAGGTGCAGGTGTCCAGAGCCTGCGGCTGGAATCCGGGGAAACTGAGAGAAAAAGAAAAAAGTCCCGGAATGCTCCGGTCCGAGTCGCGTTGCACAAAAGTGCCGGTAGATTATCGAGCTAAAGGAATAGCTGATGACCACAAAACGTGGGCAGCTGAAACACCAACGCTAGCCAGCAAACCGGCTAATTTCGGGGCAGCTACAGATTAGCTTCTGGCTAGCTATCGGAGTAGCTTCTGGTTAGCTTTCAGGCTAGCTTCTGAATTAGCCCCTGGCTAGCTTCCACGATGGATTTTCAGATTGAGGTAAGTAATACTTTTTGTAATTGGTGAAGCGGGTTGCAGGAAAGCTTTTGCAGGAAAGCTTTTGTAGTTGAGTTCTTGGATAATAAAATAAATAAAAGATATGCGAAGAAAAGGTGTAAATATATATATATACAGGACACGACACGACAATACGGAAAAAGACGTCTGAACTGCTAAGCCACCTTGGACCTAACTAACTAACCCCTGTGGTGCGGTAGGGAGACAGAGGACTGTACAGTAACTAACCCCTGTGGTCCGGTAGGGAGACAGAGGGCTGTACAGTAACTAACCCCTGTGGTGTGGTAGGGAGACAGAGGGCTGTACAGTAACTAACCCCTGTGGTGCGGTAGGGAGACAGAGGGCTGTACAGTAACTAACCCCTGTGGTGCGGTAGGGAGACAGAGGGCTGTACAGTAACTAACCCCTGTGGTGTGGTAGGGAGACAGAGGACTGTACAGTAACTAACCCCTGTGGTGCGGTAGGGAGACAGAGGGCTGTACAGTAACTAACCCCTGTGGTGCGGTAGGGAGACAGAGGGCTGTACAGTAACTAACCCCTGTGGTGCGGTAGGGAGACAGAGGGCTGTACAGTAACTAACCCCTGTGGTGCGGTAGGGAGAAAGAGGGCTGTACAGTAACTAACCCCTGTGGTGCGGTAGGGAGAAAGAGGGCTGTACAGTAACTAACCCCTGTGGTGCGGTAGGGAGAAAGAGGGCTGTACAGTAACTAACCCCTGTGGTGCGGTAGGGAGACAGAGGACTGTAGAGTACTCAGTGTTCTGTACAAGGTGACAGACCAGAGGATGACAGACTTCCTGTTTCTCAGTGCTTTCCTAATCTGGATCACCAACATCATTAACAAGGTCACCATCTCCTGTGGTGAGGTAGGGGATAGTTTCTCTCTCATGTACACCTCTCATCCTCACTGCCCTGTTCCCTCACCCTTCCTCTCCCTGTCTCTCTGGTCTCATTGTAATACAGAAACACCACTGAAGGCTGTGACCGACTGTACTGTACAGCCGACGGTGGATTCTGCTCCATTTGTGAAGAGGTGCCATCGTTGTTGACCAATCCCGGTAGAATACATAGCCTGCGTGACAAACCCCGTCAGACAGCAGGATCAGATAACTAGCCCACTCTAGCTAGATAGAAAACAATGATTTAGCTAACGCATTTTTTTGTATGAATCATTTATGTTGCAGGTAAAACACCTTACGGTGTTAAAGCGATTATTTTTGCGCATCGATAAATGTTTGTTTGTGTCGTTGCTATGGTCACCGGCGGCTGTCGCCCTCCTGTGTGAAGGCCGCTTTGACTAGATGGAAAAGTCGTGTGGTAAGGGGGTCAGGGGACGGTTGTACTGTACAACTACCAGTTGCCAAACTTCCTGCCGGCGTGTTTAGGTAGTAAGTTCTTTCCCCTGCTGATCTCCGTGTACTGATCCTGCTCTCCCTCCTCAGTGACTAAGACTCAGTATTGTACATTCTGTATTCACAACATTAAGTCAATATTAATAGCTTACATTCCCAGCTCTGTGTTAGTCATTTCCTTCATTACCCCTCTGTTCTCTCTCCCTCTGTTGTTCCTCCCTCCCTCTTCTGTTCCTCTCTCTACCTCCCCCCTCCCTCTCTTCTGTTCCTCTCTCTACCTCCCCCCTCCCTCTGTTCTGTTCCTCTCTCTACCTCCCCCCTCTGTTCTGTTCCTCTCTCTACCTCCCCCCTCTGTTCTGTTCCCCCCTCTCACCTCTACCTTCCCCCCGTTTCCTCCTCTCCAGTGTTCTAAAGAACTGGTCTTGCCTCATAGTAGAACAGTACAACACTTACCCCCGTGGCGCTCTCCCTCCTCCCCTCCTCCCCTCCTCCCTCTCATATCTCCATCCCTCCCCAAGCTGTTCTCTTCAGTGTTGTAAGGACTCTGGTATTGCCTCAGAACCAGGCCAAGAGGACATTATGTTCTCTTGTAATAGCCAGACATTAATTTGCCATGTTGTTTTTGGCCTGCCTCTCTTGCGCTTTCCAGTTGGTGTCCATTTTGTTTTAAACATTTTTGTTAGTGTTAAATTTAACCTTCATTTAACTAGGCAAGTAAGCTAAGAACAAATTCTTATTTTCCTTGACGGCCTAGGAACAATGCCTTGTTCTGCCTTGTTCAGGGGACAGATTTGTACCTTGTCAGCTCGGGGATTCGATCCAGCAACCTTTCGGTGACTGTCCCAACGCCCCGAGCTGAGCCGACTCCGTCGGTGTCCATCGGAGGGCAACGTTGGGTGTCCTTTCTGGCGGCATCCTCGCCACATCACTTATTATAAACCTGAGCTCCACACGGGGCGGAGTCCACTGGGCTCCATATTACAGCATCGGGGCCACACCGCCCTCCAGGACATCTACAGCACCAGGTGTAACAGGAAGGACAAGAAGAAGAAATATCAGAACGAGCAATGTCAGAATCCAGAATATAAATACACACACACACACATATACAGTGGGGAGAACAAGTATTTGATACACTGACAATTTTGCAGGTTTTCCTACTTACAAAGCATGTAGAGGTCTGTAATTTTTATCATACGTACACTTCAACTGTGAGAGAAGGAATCTAAAACAAAAATCCAGAAAATCACATTGTATGATTTTTTATTAATTAATTTGCATTTTATTGCATGACATAAGTATTTGATACATCAGAAAAGCAGAACTGAATATTTGGTACAGAAACCTTAGTTTGCAATTACAGAGATCATACGTTTCCTGTAGTTCTTGACCAGGTTTGCACACACTGCAGCAGGGATTTTGGCCCACTCCTCCATACAGACCTTCTCCAGATCCTTCAGGTTTCGGGGCTGTCGCTGGGCAATACGGACTTTCGGCTCCCTCCAAAGATTTTCTATTGGGTTCAGGTCTGGAGACTGGCTAGGCCACTCCAGGACCTTGAGATGCTTCTTACGGAGCCACTCCTTAGTTGCCCTGGCTGTGTGTTTCGGGTCGTTGTCATGCTGGAAGACCCAGCCACGACCCATCTTCAATGCTCTTACTGAGGGAAGGAGGTTGTTGGTCAAGATCTCGCGATACATGGCCCCATCCATCCTCCCTTCAATACGGTGCAGTCGTCCTGTCCCCTTTGCAGAAAAGCATCCCCAAAGAATGATGTTTCCACCTCCATGCTTCACGGTTGGGATGGTGTTCTTGGGGTTGTACTCATCCTTCTATTCCTCCAAACACGGCGAGTGGAGTTTAGAGCAAAAAGCTCTATTTTTGTCTCATCAGACCACATGACCTTCTCCCATTCCTCCTCTGGATCATCCAGATGGTCATTGGCAAACTTCAGACGGGCCTGGACATGCGCTGGCTTGAGCAGGGGGACCTTGCGTGCGCTGCAGGATTTTAATCCATGACGGCGTAGTGTGTTACTAATGGTTTTCTTTGAGACTGTGGTCCCAGCTCTCTTCAGGTCATTGACCAGGTCCTGCCGTGTAGTTCTGGGCTGATCCCTCACATTCCTCATGATCATTGATGCCCCACGAGGTGAGATCTTGCATGGAGCCCCAGACCGAGGGTGATTGACCGTCATCTTGAACTTCTTCCATTTTCTAATAATTGTGCCAACAGTTGTTGCCTTCTCACCAAGCTGCTTGGCTATTGTCCTGTAGCCCATCCCAGCCTTGTACAGGTCTACAATTTATCCCTGATGTCCTTACACAGCTCTCTGGTCTTGGCCATTGTGGAGAGGTTGGAGTCTGTTTGATTGAGTGTGTGGACAGGTGTCTTTTATACAGGTAACGAGTTCAAACAGGTGCAGTTAATACAGGTAATGAGTGGAGAACAGGAGGGCTTCTTAAAGAAAAACTAACAGGTCTGTGAGAGCCGGAATTCTTACTGGTTGGTAGGTGATCAAATACTTATGTCATGCAATAAAATGCAAATTAATTACTTAAAAATCATACAATGTGATTTTCTGGATTTTTGTTTTAGATTCCGTCTCTCACAGTTGAAGTGTACCTATGATAAAAATGACAGACCTCTACATGCTTTGTAAGTAGGAAAACCTGCAAAATCGGCAGTGTATCAAATACTTGTTCTCCCCACTGTATATATATATATAAGTATGTGGGCACCCCTTCAAAACTGGTGGATTGGGCTATTTCAGCCACAGCCATTGCTGACAGGTGTATACAACCGAACCTTGGTGACGAGCTTGGAGGGCACTATGGTGTTGAATGCTGAGCTGTAATCAATGAACAACATTCTGACAGGTATTTCTCTTGTCCAGGCTGGGACAGGGTAGTGTTTACTAGGAGTTGATATTGTCCAGGCTGAGACAGGGCAGCGTTTACTAGGAGTTGATATAGTCCAGGCTGGGACAGGGCAGTGTTTACTAGGAGTTGATATAGTCCAGGCTGGGACAGGGTAGCGTTTACTAGGAGTTGATATAGTCCAGGCTGGGACAGGGCAGCGTTTACTAGGAGTTGATATAGTCCAGGCTGGGACAGGGCAGTGTTTACTAGGAGTTGATATTGTCCAGGCTGAGACAGGGCAGCGTTTACTAGGAGTTGATATAGTCCAGGCTGGGACAGGGCAGTGTTTACTAGGAGTTGATATAGTCCAGGCTGGGACAGGGTAGCGTTTACTAGGAGTTGATATAGTCCAGGCTGGGACAGGGCAGTGTTTACTAGGAGTTGATATAGTCCAGGCTGGGACAGGGCAGCGTTTACTAGGAGTTGATATTGTCCAGGCTGGGACAGGGCAGCGTTTACTAGGAGTTGATATAGTCCAGGCTGGGACAGGGTAGCGTTTACTAGGAGTTGATATAGTCCAGGCTGGGACAGGGTAGTGTTTACTAGGAGTTGATATTGTCCAGGCTGGGACAGGGTAGTGTTTACTAGGAGTTGATATTGTCCAGGCTGGGACAGGGTAGTGTTTACTAGGAGTTGATATTGTCCAGGCTGGGACAGGGTAGTGTTTACTAGGAGTTGATATTGTCCAGGCTGAGACAGGGTAGTGTTTACTAGGAGTTGATATTGTCCAGACTGGGACAGGGTAGTGTTTACTAGGAGTTGATATTGTCCAGGCTGGGACAGGGTAGTGTTTACTAGGAGTTGATATTGTCCAGGCTGAGACAGGGCAGCGTTTACTAGGAGTTGATATAGTCCAGGCTGGGACAGGGCAGTGTTTACTAGGAGTTGATATTGTCCAGGCTGGGACAGGGTAGCGTTTACTAGGAGTTGATATAGTCCAGGCTGGGACAGGGCAGTGTTTACTAGGAGTTGATATTGTCCAGGCTGGGACAGGGCAGCGTTTACTAGGAGTTGATATTGTCCAGGCTGGGACAGGGCAGCGTTTACTAGGAGTTGATATTGTCCAGGCTGGGACAGGGTAGCGTTTACTAGGAGTTGATATAGTCCAGGCTGGGACAGGGTAGTGTTTACTAGGAGTTGATATTGTCCAGGCTGGGACAGGGTAGTGTTTACTAGGAGTTGATATTGTCCAGGCTGGGACAGGGTAGTGTTTACTAGGAGTTGATATTGTCCAGGCTGAGACAGGGTAGTGTTTACTAGGAGTTGATATTGTCCAGACTGGGACAGGGTAGTGTTTACTAGGAGTTGATATTGTCCAGGCTGGGACAGGGTAGTGTTTACTAGGAGTTGATATTGTCCAGGCTGGGACAGGGTAGTGTTTACTAGGAGTTGATATTGTCCAGGCTGGGACAGGGTAGTGTTTACTAGGAGTTGATATTGTCCAGGCTGGGACAGGGTAGTGTTTACTAGGAGTTGATATTGTCCAGGCTGGGACAGGGCAGTGTTTACTAGGAGTTGATATTGTCCAGGCTGGGACAGGGTAGTGTTTACTAGGAGTTGATATTGTCCAGGCTGGGACAGGGCAGTGTTTACTAGGAGTTGATATTGTCCAGGCTGGGACAGGGTAATGTTTACTAGGAGTTGATATTGTCCAGGCTGGGACAGGGCAGTGTTTACTAGGAGTTGATATTGTCCAGGCTGGGACATGGTAGTGTTTACTAGGAGTTGATATTGTCCAGGCTGGTGTAACGGATGTGAAATGGCTAGCTAGTTAGCGGTGGTGCGGGCTAATAGCGTTTCCAATCGGTTACGTCACTCGCTTTGAGACCCTGAAGTAGTGGTTCCCCTTGCTCTGCAAGGGCCGCGGCTTTTGTGGAGCGATGGGTAACGATGCTTCGTGGGTGACTGTTGTTGATGTGTGCAGAAGGTCCCTGGTTCGCGCCCGTTTTGGGGCGAGGGGACGGTCTAAAGTTATACTGTTACACTGGGACAGGGTAGTATTTACTAGGAGTTGATATTGTTGTTGATCTTTCCCTATTAGACCTTTGACAGAAATTGCAGAACTGTTGATTGGTGAATTTTGGCCCTTATAACCACTTCCTGTTGCGTGGCGCAAGTATTTTGTTTTGATTGTGATTTGACAGCGCTGTCCCACTACCCTGTCCCAGCCTGGACAATATGCCACCCAAAAAGCTAAACTTGTGCAACAGGAAAATAAATCTGATTATGGGTTGCTGTAAAATCTCTAGCTAGATAACTTGAATAGCTATTTCTGTGAGACACAATAATAACTACATCCATGTATTGTTGGCAAGCTGCTCTCTGCTATTGCTTTATACCCCCAAAGGTGATGCGGTGGCTTGCCCAATTTTATTTAACCTTTATTTAACGAGGCAAGTCAGTTAAGAACTAATTATTGGCCTAGGAACAGTGGGTTAACTGCCTTGTTCAGGGGCAGAACAACAAATTTTACCTTGTCAGCTCGGGGATTTGATCCAACAACCTTTCAGTTACTGGCCCAATGCTCTAACCACTAGGCTACCTGCCGCCCCATTTTAACCCTAATGGTTTCCACTAGTTACCACAGTCACAAAGTCAAAATTAGCTTTTTGTTCTTAAAGGATACTTGTGGATTTTGGCCAGATCCCCAGGGTCAGATATACTTGTGGATACCATTTTAATGTCTCTGCATGGTGTTTGAGGTATACCAATAGACCACCAGTCAGCGCGCTAACGCTAGTTAGCATTGTCTCACAAAACTACCTCTTAACTTCCTTCATACAGAACAGACATAAAAATAGTATCCACGAGTTCATCTGACTCTGGGGAAGTAGATACAAGTATCCCTTTTGTTTAAGGTTAGCAGTGTGGTTAAGGAAGAACTAGGAACACGTTGTGGCTGTGGTAACTAGTGACTCCCTGTCATAGGAGGTTAGCTAGCTAGGACTAAACTTAAGTAGAGGACTTAGCTACATTCTTTTCTGTTATTAGAGTCAACCTTAAGCAAGCTAGCTAGATATCTGTTGAATAACCACGGGATGGCTACTACTAGGTGAAAGTGCCATGCGTATCTATCTAGTAGACAAGTAACTTAAGCCTTGTTCACACAGCAGGCCTTAATGCGCAAATCAGTTCTGGGAATACTGCCTGTCCAAACAGCAAGTTACAAGTGACCATTCGGATGTGTGTGTGTGTGTTCAGACAAGCTAGTTGTCATAGTAACGACGGGTGTGAGCGCATCGGTGTAGACCGATTGGTGCTGGTGCTTCCTAAGGTGACAACTTTGCCTGCACTGGACGTTTCCCCCAGTCGCTTTCAACGTTCACAATCAGAGTGGAAGAACACTTTTAAAAGCCTCAAAAGATTATCCAATGTTGTAAACAAGGCCTTTTTGGCTAGCCACAGCAGTCAACTAGCTAGCCGCGGCAGTCAACTAGCTAGCCGCGGCAGTCAACTAGCCAGCCGCGGCAGTCAACTAGCCTGCCGCGGCAGTCAACTAGCCAGCCGCGGCAGTCAACTAGCCAGCCACGGCAGTCAACTAGCTAGCCGCGGCAGTCAACTAGCTAGCCACGGCAGCCAACTAGCTAACCACAGCAGCCAAAGCAGTCAACTACCTAGCTAGGTAGCAGTCTAGAACATTCACTCACTGGTCTGTACACAGGATTTGGCATTGGTTAATCAAATCTCTCTATTCTTGCTCAATTGACATGTCATCTCAAACAGCCACAACTTGTAATGCATTAGCACATCAAGTCTTCTCTTGAGTTGGACTCGGGGATGGAACAACTTGTGGTTGTTTGTGGGGGAAGGGTGGAGAGTACATATGAGAGTGTGTGTGTGTGTGTGTGTGTATCCCACATCTGTTGCTAAGGGGTGATGATGTTAGGGACAATACAAGATGAACCATAATAATTGCTTACAAAAAAAATTAACTTTCGTAATGCCAGTCCTAGTGACAGTCCTGGTGACAGTCCTGGTGACAGGTAACAATCCTTCACATGAACTGCCTACATCATTACACATCATTAATCCTTAATTGTGGAATTAAGATATGCAAGATTTGTATATATTTCATGTATATAATAAAATGGAGCTGAGGGCGTTGGAACTGGTTTTGGCAGTTGATTTGTTTCTGTTCTGTGGGTGTCCAAACAGATCCTCCAGGTAGATGGATTATTTTTTAAATGCATTGGACCATAAAAAGATTTGGCTCATTAACCTTTACGGGCCAAATAATGATGATCCACGCTTCTTTGATAATATAAATAATAAATTATCAATCCTGCAAGCAAGACTCTATTATTATGGTGGGAGATTATAATACGGGTTTAAATACCTCTATGGACCGTAAAGGAAATCACACTACAAACACTTAAGGAAATCATGAATGTCATGGATATAATATAACTAGTGGATATACATGGAGGAGGTTTAATAACCTGACCTAGTGAGATATACATGGAGGAGGTTTAATATCCTGACCTAGTGAGATATACATGGAGGAGGTTTAATACCCTGACCTAGTGAGATATACATGGAGGAGGTTTAATATCCTGACCTAGTGAGATATACATGGAGGTTTAATATCCTGACCTAGTGAGATATACATGGAGGAGGTTTAATATCCTGACCTAGTGAGATATACATGGAGGTTTAATATCCTGACCTAGTGAGATATACATGGTGGAGGTTTAATATCCTGACCTAGTGAGATGGAGGAGGTTTAATATCCTGACCTAGTGAGATATACATGGTGGAGGTTTAATATCCTGACCTAGTGAGATATACATGGAGGAGGTTTAATATCCTGACCTAGTGAGATATACATGGAGGTTTAATATCCTGACCTAGTGAGATATACATGGAGGTTTAATACCCTGACCTAGTGAGATATACATGGAGGAGGTTTAATATCCTGACCTAGTGAGATATACATGGAGGAGGTTTAATATCCTGACCTAGTGAGATATACATGGAGGAGGTTTAATATCCTGACCTAGTGAGATATACATGGAGGAGGTTTAATATCATGACCTAGTGAGATATACATGGTGGAGGTTTAATATCCTGACCTCGTGAGATATACATGGAGGAGGTTTAATATCCTGACCTAGTGAGATATACATGGAGGAGGTTTAATATCCTGACCTAGTGAGATATACATGGAGGAGGTTTAATATCCTGACCTAGTGAGATATACATGGAGGAGGTTTAATATCCTGACCTAGTGAGATATACATGGAGGAGGTTTAATACCCTGACCTAGTGAGATATACATGGAGGTTTAATATCCTGACCTAGTGAGATATACATGGAGGAGGTTTAATATCCTGACCTAGTGAGATATACATGGAGGTTTAATATCCTGACCTAGTGAGATATACATGGAGGTTTAATATCCTGACCTAGTGAGATATACATGGAGGAGGTTTAATATCCTGACCTAGTGAGATATACATGGAGGTTTAATACCCTGACCTAGTGAGATATACATGGAGGAGGTTTAATATCCTGACCTAGTGAGATATACATGGAGGAGGTTTAATATCCTGACCTAGTGAGATATACATGGTGGAGGTTTAATATCCTGACCTAGTGAGATGGAGGAGGTTTAATATCCTGACCTAGTGAGATATACATGGTGGAGGTTTAATATCCTGACCTAGTGAGATATACATGGAGGAGGTTTAATATCCTGACCTAGTGAGATATACATGGAGGTTTAATATCCTGACCTAGTGAGATATACATGGAGGTTTAATACCCTGACCTAGTGAGATATACATGGAGGAGGTTTAATATCCTGACCTAGTGAGATATACATGGAGGAGATTTAATATCCTGACCTAGTGAGATATACATGGAGGAGATTTAATATCCTGACCTAGTGAGATATACATGGAAGTTTAATACCCTGACCTAGTGAGATATACATGGAGGTTTAATATCCTGACCTAGTGAGATATACATGGAGGAGGTTTAATATCCTGACCTAGTGAGATATACATGGAGGTTTAATACCCTGACCTAGTGAGATATACATGGAGGAGGTTTAATATCCTGACCTAGTGAGATATACATGGAGGTTTAATATCCTGACCTAGTGAGATATACATGGAGGTTTAATATCCTGACCTAGTGAGATATACATGGAGGTTTAATATCCTGACCTAGTGAGATATACATGGAGGTTTAATATCCTGACCTAGTGAGATATACATGGTGGAGGTTTAATATCCTGACCTAGTGAGATATACATGGAGGAGGTTTAATATCCTGACCTAGTGAGATATACATGGAGGTTTAATATCCTGACCTAGTGAGATATACATGGAGGAGGTTTAATATCCTGACCTAGTGAGATATACATGGAGGAGGTTTAATATCCTGACCTAGTGAGATATACATGGAGGAGGTTTAATATCCTGACCTAGTGAGATATACATGGAGGAGGTTTAATATCCTGACCTAGTGAGATATACATGGAGGAGGTTTAATATCCTGACCTAGTGAGATATACATGGAGGAGGTTTAATATCCTGACCTAGTGAGATATACATGGAGGAGGTTTAATATCATGACCTAGTGAGATATACATGGTGGAGGTTTAATATCCTGACCTCGTGAGATATACATGGAGGAGGTTTAATATCCTGACCTAGTGAGATATACATGGAGGAGGTTTAATATCCTGACCTAGTGAGATATACATGGAGGAGGTTTAATATCCTGACCTAGTGAGATATACATGGAGGAGGTTTAATATCCTGACCTAGTGAGATATACATGGAGGAGGTTTAATATCCTGACCTAGTGAGATATACATGGAGGAGGTTTAATACCCTGACCTAGTGAGATATACATGGAGGTTTAATATCCTGACCTAGTGAGATATACATGGAGGAGGTTTAATATCCTGACCTAGTGAGATATACATGGAGGTTTAATATCCTGACCTAGTGAGATATACATGGAGGTTTAATATCCTGACCTAGTGAGATATACATGGAGGAGGTTTAATATCCTGACCTAGTGAGATATACATGGAGGTTTAATACCCTGACCTAGTGAGATATACATGGAGGAGGTTTAATATCCTGACCTAGTGAGATATACATGGAGGAGGTTTAATATCCTGACCTAGTGAGATATACATGGAGGAGGTTTAATATCCTGACCTAGTGAGATATACATGGAGGAGGTTTAATATCCTGACCTAGTGAGATATACATGGAGGAGGTTTAATACCCTGACCTAGTGAGATATACATGGAGGTTTAATATCCTGACCTAGTGAGATATACATGGAGGAGGTTTAATATCCTGACCTAGTGAGATATACATGGAGGTTTAATATCCTGACCTAGTGAGATATACATGGAGGTTTAATATCCTGACCTAGTGAGATATACATGGAGGAGGTTTAATATCCTGACCTAGTGAGATATACATGGAGGTTTAATACCCTGACCTAGTGAGATATACATGGAGGAGGTTTAATATCCTGACCTAGTGAGATGGAGGAGGTTTAATATCCTGACCTAGTGAGATATACATGGTGGAGGTTTAATATCCTGACCTAGTGAGATATACATGGAGGAGGTTTAATATCCTGACCTAGTGAGATATACATGGAGGTTTAATATCCTGACCTAGTGAGATATACATGGAGGTTTAATACCCTGACCTAGTGAGATATACATGGAGGAGGTTTAATATCCTGACCTAGTGAGATATACATGGAGGAGATTTAATATCCTGACCTAGTGAGATATACATGGAGGAGATTTAATATCCTGACCTAGTGAGATATACATGGAGGTTTAATACCCTGACCTAGTGAGATATACATGGAGGTTTAATATCCTGACCTAGTGAGATATACATGGAGGAGGTTTAATATCCTGACCTAGTGAGATATACATGGAGGTTTAATACCCTGACCTAGTGAGATATACATGGAGGAGGTTTAATATCCTGACCTAGTGAGATATACATGGAGGAGGTTTAATATCCTGACCTAGTGAGATATACATGGTGGAGGTTTAATATCCTGACCTAGTGAGATGGAGGAGGTTTAATATCCTGACCTAGTGAGATATACATGGTGGAGGTTTAATATCCTGACCTAGTGAGATATACATGGAGGAGGTTTAATATCCTGACCTAGTGAGATATACATGGAGGTTTAATATCCTGACCTAGTGAGATATACATGGAGGTTTAATACCCTGACCTAGTGAGATATACATGGAGGAGGTTTAATATCCTGACCTAGTGAGATATACATGGTGGAGGTTTAATATCCTGACCTAGTGAGATATACATGGAGGAGGTTTAATATCCTGACCTAGTGAGATATACATGGAGGAGGTTTAATATCCTGACCTAGTGAGATATACATGGAGAGTTTAATATCCTGACCTAGTGAGATATACATGGAGGAGGTTTAATATCCTGACCTAGTGAGATATACATGGAGGAGGTTTAATATCCTGACCTAGTGAGATATACATGGAGGAGGTTTAATATCCTGACCTAGTGAGATATACATGGAGGAGGTTTAATATCATGACCTAGTGAGATATACATGGAGGAGGTTTAATATCCTGACCTCGTGAGATATACATGGAGGAGGTTTAATATCCTGACCTAGTGAGATATACATGGAGGAGGTTTAATATCCTGACCTAGTGAGATATACATGGAGGAGGTTTAATATCCTGACCTAGTGAGATATACATGGAGGAGGTTTAATATCCTGACCTAGTGAGATATACATGGAGGAGGTTTAATACCCTGACCTAGTGAGATATACATGGAGGTTTAATATCCTGACCTAGTGAGATATACATGGAGGAGGTTTAATATCCTGACCTAGTGAGATATACATGGAGGTTTAATATCCTGACCTAGTGAGATATACATGGAGGAGGTTTAATATCCTGACCTAGTGAGATATACATGGAGGAGGTTTAATATCCTGACCTAGTGAGATATACATGGAGGTTTAATACCCTGACCTAGTGAGATATACATGGAGGAGGTTTAATATCCTGACCTAGTGAGATATACATGGAGGAGGTTTAATATCCTGACCTCGTGAGATATACATGGAGGAGGTTTAATATCCTGACCTAGTGAGATATACATGGAGGAGGTTTAATATCCTGACCTAGTGAGATATACATGGAGGAGGTTTAATATCCTTACCTAGTGAGATATACATGGAGGAGGTTTAATATCCTGACCTAGTGAGATATACATGGAGGTTTAATACCCTGACCTAGTGAGATATACATGGAGGAGGTTTAATATCCTGACCTAGTGAGATATACATGGAGGAGGTTTAATATCCTGACCTAGTGAGATATACATGGTGGAGGTTTAATATCCTGACCTAGTGAGATGGAGGAGGTTTAATATCCTGACCTAGTGAGATATACATGGTGGAGGTTTAATATCCTGACCTAGTGAGATATACATGGAGGAGGTTTAATATCCTGACCTAGTGAGATATACATGGAGGTTTAATACCCTGACCTAGTGAGATATACATGGAGGAGGTTTAATATCCTGACCTAGTGAGATATACATGGAGGAGATTTAATATCCTGACCTAGTGAGATATACATGGAGGTTTAATACCCTGACCTAGTGAGATATACATGGAGGTTTAATATCCTGACCTAGTGAGATATACATGGAGGAGGTTTAATATCCTGACCTAGTGAGATATACATGGAGATTTAATATACTGACCTAGTGAGATATACATGGAGGAGGTTTAATATCCTGACCTAGTGAGATATACATGGAGGTTTAATACCCTGACCTAGTGAGATATACATGGAGGAGGTTTAATATCCTGACCTAGTGAGATATACATGGAGGTTTAATATCCTGACCTAGTGAGATATACATGGAGGTTTAATATCCTGACCTAGTGAGATATACATGGAGGTTTAATATCCTGACCTAGTGAGATATACATGGAGGTTTAATATCCTGACCTAGTGAGATATACATGGAGGAGGTTTAATATCCTGACCTAGTGAGATATACATGGAGGAAGTTTAATACCCTGACCTAGTGAGATATACATGGAGGAGGTTTAATATCCTGACCTAGTGAGATATACATGGAGGAGGTTTAATATCCTGACCTAGTGAGTTATACATGGAGGAGGTTTAATATCCTGACCTAGTGAGATATACATGGAGGAGGTTTAATATCCTGACCTAGTGAGATATACATGGAGGAGGTTTAATACCCTGACCTAGTGAGATATACATGGAGGTTTAATATCCTGACCTAGTGAGATATACATGGAGGTTTAATACCCTGACCTAGTGAGATATACATGGAGGAGGTTTAATATCCTGACCTAGTGAGATATACATGGAGGAGGTTTAATATCATGACCTAGTGAGATATACATGGTGGAGGTTTAATATCCTGACCTCGTGAGATATACATGGAGGAGGTTTAATATCCTGACCTAGTGAGATATACATGGAGGAGGTTTAATATCCTGACCTAGTGAGATATACATGGAGGAGGTTTAATATCCTGACCTAGTGAGATATACATGGAGGAGGTTTAATATCCTGACCTAGTGAGATATACATGGAGGAGGTTTAATACCCTGACCTAGTGAGATATACATGGAGGTTTAATATCCTGACCTAGTGAGATATACATGGAGGAGGTTTAATATCCTGACCTAGTGAGATATACATGAGGAGGTTTAATATCCTGACCTAGTGAGATATACATGGAGGTTTAATATCCTGACCTAGTGAGATATACATGGAGGAGGTTTAATATCCTGACCTAGTGAGATATACATGGAGGTTTAATACCCTGACCTAGTGAGATATACATGGTGGAGGTTTAATATCCTGACCTAGTGAGATATACATGGAGGTTTAATATCCTGACCTAGTGAGATATACATGGAGGAGGTTTAATATCCTGACCTAGTGAGATATACATGGAGGAAGTTTAATACCCTGACCTAGTGAGATATACATGGAGGAGGTTTAATATCCTGACCTAGTGAGATATACATGGAGGAGGTTTAATATCCTGACCTAGTGAGTTATACATGGAGGAGGTTTAATATCCTGACCTAGTGAGATATACATGGAGGAGGTTTAATATCCTGACCTAGTGAGATATACATGGAGGAGGTTTAATACCCTGACCTAGTGAGATATACATGGAGGAGGTTTAATATCCTGACCTAGTGAGATATACATGGAGGTTTAATACCCTGACCTAGTGAGATATACATGGAGGAGGTTTAATATCCTGACCTAGTGAGATATACATGGTGGAGGTTTAATATCCTGACCTAGTGAGATATACATGGAGGAGGTTTAATATCCTGACGTAGTGAGATATACATGGAGGAGGTTTAATATCCTGACCTAGTGAGTTATACATGGAGGTTTAATATCCTGACCTAGTGAGATATACATGGAGGAGGTTTAATATCCTGACCTAGTGAGATATACATGGTGGAGGTTTAATATCCTGACCTAGTGAGATATACATGGAGGAGGTTTAATATCCTGACGTAGTGAGATACACATGGAGGAGGTTTAATACCCTGACCTAGTGAGATACACATGGAGGTGGTTTAATACCCTGACCTAGTGAGATACACATGGAGGAGGTTTAATACCCTGACCTAGTGAGATACACATGGAGGTTTAATACCCTGACCTAGTGAGATATACATGGAGGAGGTTTAATACCCTGACCTAGTGAGATATACATGGAGGAGGTTTAATACCCTGACCTAGTGAGATATACATGGAGGAGGTTTAATACCCTGACCTAGTGAGATATACATGGAGGAGGTTTAATCAAGCTAGTTGACTACTTTCTTATGTCATTCTCGTTGGCACCAAACGTTTAAAAAGTGTTGATAGGGGACAGAATGCAGTCGGACCATCAGATAAATTGGCATATACAGTACTCTTACTGAATTTCCCCGTGGGCGAGAATATTGGAAATTTAAAATCGAAGCCTATTGGATGACAGCTTGTTTTTAACCAGGCCAGAGGAATGTATAACTGAATCTTTCCCTACATAACATAGGTACAGCAGATCCCCTTATTGTACGGGACACTTTTAAAATGTGCCTTTAGAGGCCATGCAATTCAATACAAAAGCAATTTAGGTGAAAGGAGTCCATACTAACAAACGGAAATAGAAGGACTAACAGAACAGATAGATGGCAAAGAAAACGGTACCACAGAGGCTCAAAATAAGTTAGAGGAAAAACAAAAAGAAATGGAGGAACTTATTCAACAAAAATCCAGTGTAATATATTATAAAAATAAAGCAAACTGAATGGAAAATGGGGGGGGGGGAAATCTACACAACAAAATAAAAATGTATCTTCAACATAGAAATAAAAAATAATTTACTGAAACTTTTAAGAAATGACTGAGTCACCCATGATGCACCACATTATATTTCGAAAAGAGGAAGTACTTTAGTCATATGTTTTCGTTTCAGTCTCCTCCATCTCCTCTAACTGAAGCTAAATGTAAGGATTTTTTTTTGTTCTATTAATAAATGTAAAATTAAACATCTGTACAGAAAGACTCATGTGAAGGTGAAATGACAGAGGAGGAACTTCTTGACACAAGTAAAGCCTTTAAGGCTGGGAAATCTCCAGGGCTGGATGACATACCAGTGGAAGGATTCCAAACTTCTTCTGATATACTCAGAGGACTGTTATTAGCATGTTTTAACCACTCCTATATAAAATGTAGATTATCAGACATTCAACAAGAAGGTCTGATTTCATTATTACTATAACAAGATACAAGTGGGAAATATAAAGATCGAGTCCATTTAAACAATTGAAGGCTGCTTATACTTCAGTGTTGTGATGCAAAAATTCTAGGCGAAATGTATAGCGCATATCATTTAAAAAAGTATTGTCGGACATTATTCATTCTTATCAGACATTTTCTTTTTTTTTAACATGGACGATGCATTGGAAATAAAAGACAAGTACTGGAAACAATAGAACACTATGAAACACCAGTCTCAACGTCAACAGTGAAGAGGCGACTCCGGGATGCTGGCCTTCTAGGCAGAGTTCCTCTGTCCAGTCTCAACGTCAACAGTGAAGAGGCGACTCCGGGATGCTGGCCTTCTAGGCAGAGTTCCTCTGTCCAGTCTCAACGTCAACAGTGGAGAGGCGACTCCGGGATGCTGGCCTTCTAGGCAGAGTTCCTCTGTCCAGTCTCAACGACTCGGGGAGGCCAGCATTACATTATTAAGAGGAGTGGGGCCTCCCACTCCTCTTTCTATTCTGGTTAGAGCCAGTTTGCACTGTTCTGTGAAGGGAGTAGTACACAGCGTTGTACGAGATCTTCAGTTTATTTGCAATTTCTCGCATGGATTAGCCTTCATTTCACAGAACAAGAATAGACTGACAAGTTTCAGAAGAAAGGTCTTTGTTTCTGTCCATTTTGAGCCTGTAATCGAACGCATAAATGCTGATGCTCCAGATACTCAACTAGTCTAAAGAAGGCCAGTTTTATTGCTTCTTTAATCAGAACAACAGTTTTCAGCTCTGCTAACAATTGTAAAATGGGTTTCTAATGAATAATTGGCCTTTTAAAATGATAAACTTGGATTAGCTAACACAACATGGCATTGGAACACAGGAGTGATGGTTGCTGATAATGGGCCTCTGTACGCCTATGTAGATATTCCTTTAAAAATCAGCCGTTTCCAGCTACAATAGTCATTTACATCATTAACAATGTCAACACTGTATTTCTGATCAATTTGATGTTATTGTAATGGACAAAAAACAAGGAAATGTCTAAGTGACCCCAAACTTTTTAATGGTAGTGTGTATGTATATAAAAAAATAGATACATAAACCTTTATTTAACTGGGCAAGTCAGCTAAGAACAAACTCTTATTTGCGATGACGGCCTACCCCGGCCAAACCCGGACGACGCTGGGTCAATTGTGTGCCGCCCTATAGGAGTCCCAATCACGGACAGTAGTGATACAGCCTGGAATCGAACCAGGGTCTGTAGTCTGTAGTGCCTCCAGCACTTAGATGCAGTGTCTTGGACCGAGCCTGAGTGGCAACTTTACATTACTGCCAACTCATAGTAAACATCTACTCACAGTAATGTATATGACCTGTCCCATCTCCTTATGAGTCAGCCATTTTACTGAGTCTGTCAACTCATAGTAAACATCAACTCACAGTAATGTATATGACCTGTCCTATCTCCTTATGAGTCAGCCAGTTTACTGAGTCTGTCAACTCACCATCTCCTTATGAGTCAGCCAGTTTACTGGGCGTCAATATGTGGCAGTGAGTACCCATTACAGCAGCACATCACAGAGTGGTCATAACGAGAACAAACACTGACTTGTCCAAAATGGAACCTTGTTCTCAACTCCAGCCCTCCTGTACCCCCAACAGCCCAACTCCTGTACCCCCATCAGCCCAACTCCAGCCCTCCTGTACCCCCAACAGCCCAACTCCTGTACCCCCATCAGCCCAACTCCAGCCCTCCTGTACCCCCAACAGTCCAACTCCTGTACCCCCAACAGCCCAACTCCAGCCCTCCAGTACCCCCAACAGTCCAACTCCAGCCCTCCTGTACCCCCAACAGCCCAACTCCAGTACCCCCAACAGCCCAACTCCAGTACCCCCAACAGCCCAACTCCAGTACCCACAACAGCTCAACTCCAGTACCCCCAACAGCCCAACACCAGCCCTCCAGTACCCCCAACAGCCCAACTCCAGTACCCCCAACAGCCCAACTCCAGTACCCCCAACAGCCCAACTCCAGTACCCCCAACAGCCCAACTCCAGTACCCCCAACAGCCCAACTCCAGTACCCCCAACAGCCCAACTCCAGTACCCACAACATCTCAACTCCAGTCCTCCAGTACCCCCAACAGTCCACATCTGTATTGTAGCCCCAGGCAAAGTCACCTGATTCAACTCATTGAGGGCCTGATGATGTAGGGGAATAGGGTTGTCATTTGGGACGCAGGCAGTACTCATATCCATAATGAGGTGTCTCACAGGAGGGTCTGGGGGTATGTCTTCAATCAACACAGAAAGTTCTGTAGTGCATATACTTATCAGGGTCTTGTGTAGGGGTAGAATGATTATCTTGATGAAGCAACTTGAAGCCGTTCTTACAGCTCAGTCAGCCAGGCACATCCCAGCCATGATGACAAGCTGTATGCAAACAATGGCTGTGTGCTTTGGAACAGTGTACCCAGCCTGGTCTCAGAGCATTTCGTATTGTTCTGTAAGAAAATCCAAGACTCCGTTTAGGATGACACGTTACATTTCGTATGGTATGAATTCATTTGTGGATGTCCATCACCTATTTCGTATGATATGTTACGAATTACAAATCCTATTATATGTTACAAATTTGCAAAATGTACAATATGCTACACATTTGCAAAACATACTTTATTTTACAAATTCTAGCTAGATGGCTAACATTAGCTAGCTGGCTAGTGCTAGCTAGGCTATGGGTTATGTTTAGGGTTAAGTTTAGGAGTTAGGTTAAAGGGTTAAGGTTAGGTGAAGGTGTTAAGTTTAGGAGTTAGGTTAAAGGGGAAGGGTTAAGGTTAGGGGAAGGGATTATTAAGGGTTAGGGGTTAGGGGAAGGGTTAAGGTCAGGGGAAGGGTTAAGGTCAGGGGAGGGGTTAGCTAAAATGCGAAGTTGCTCAAATTCTAAAGTTGTCTTTGATGAGATTTGAACTCGCCCACCCCCCTCCCCCGACCAATCACCTTACTTTCCTATAACCATCTGTCCCCCGACCAATCACCTTACTTTCCTATAACCATCTGTCCCCCTCCCCCGACCAATCACCTTACTTTCCTATAACCATCTGTCCCCCTCCCCCGACCAATCACCTTACTTTCCTATAACCATCTGTCCCCCTCCCTCGACCAATCACCTTACTTTCGTATAACCATCTGTCCCCCTCCTCCGACCAATCACCTTACTTTCCTATAACCATCTGTCCCCCTCCCTCGACCAATCACCTTACTTTCGTGTAACCATCTGTCTTATGTAACCATACCAAGCGTAACATATCATACTAAATTTGTTCCGGGATTTACGTTTACAATGTTACGTCTAGTCTATGACACCAGGCTGGTATACCGTGTGCATATTTGGATGCGTGACCCTTGGAGCTGTAGGTCCAACAGAATGAACCAGTACTCTACTTCCTACAGAGGAGTCCTCATCTCTCCTTCATGCACCGAAGTAGAATCATGAAAGCATAGGAAATGACAGAAATAACGGCTGATATTCATTGGCCAACAAAAGGGGGGAAAGTATTTGGATGCTAAATAGTTCGTCTGAATGGGCATCTCTTCAGGCAAAGCGGGTATACTTTTTGGACAATATACTGACGCGTTAAATTGCATGTGAGCCACTGCCCGCGGATACAATATAACAACCGCTGTAAACAATGTAGCATCATTCACACCGCTAATTTGATGGAACAAGAAGATATCTGGGGATTCTGTCTATACACAGAACATAATCCAAAATACATCGAGTATCATTTAAACCCGCGAATTATGAACCAAAGTCCTTTACTCACCTCCTTACATCGAAAACCATTATGTTTGCACGTTTTAGATGGGTATATTAAAACTATTTAGTTAACGGAAAGCGCAACACAGCGTCTCTTCAATACTACTGGTTGTTCATCGTTACCGGGTTTACGTCAGTTTATGAGGCTTTGCAAAATCCTATTGGTTGGATTCACTTTCTGGTTGTACATACTACTTCCGTTCTTTTAAATTAAACCAATGACAGTAGCAAAATACAGAAATGTTTGTCTGGATGGAAAAGGTCCACACTAAGGAAGTACAGAAATATGGAAGTCCAGAGAGGACATATATAAAAAATAAAAGATTTGCTCATTATGTTCGAGATCACAACTTATTTATCTCATGATGCAGGTAGCGGCAGGTAGCCTGGTGGTTATATCAGGTAGCCTGGTGGTTAGAGCGGGTAGCCTAGTGGTTAGAGCGGGTAGCCTAGGGTTAGAGCGGGTAGCCTAGTGGTTAGAGCGGGTAGCCTAGTGGTTAGAGCGGGTAGCCTAGTGGTTAGAGCGGGTAGCCTAGTGGTTAGAGTGTTGGACTAGTAACCAGAAGGTTGCAAGCTCAAATCCCCAAGGTAAAAATCTGTAATTCAGCCCCTGAACAAGGCAGTTAACCCACTGTTCCTAGGCCGTCATTGAAAATAAGAATTTGTTTTTAACTGACTTGCCTAGTTAAATAAAGGATAAATAAAAAATTATCACTAGATAACAAACGTTGTTTTGTCGAGATCACGAGATAACTTTTGTGATCTGTCCCAGTTTATATGATGTCCCACTCTTTCTGAATTCACCCTACAGTACAGTAGAGTAGAATATAGTAGAGTTCACTACAATACAACAACCAAAATATATTTGTTGAATGTCCATGTGTCATGTCATAGCTGATACCCCATACTTTCTGCAGACAGACATATTTGAATATTAATTCGGAGCAAATATTTAACATCGATTTTTGGAAAAGTTGACAAAAAAATAAATAACGAAATTCTGCATCTGCACAGTTCTCCCCGTAGTTGTCAGAGTTGTCCGTGTAAATTGTTAAAAGCAGAGACATTGAGCGTATCGTTGTATGGTTTGTTCGTCTTTGAAATCAATGGGGTTTTTTGTTTGGCATAAACGTTAAAGTGAAAAATCTGAGTCTTAGTTCCGTTAGCGTGGACTTTGCCTTGAAACAAGGACACATTCACACAATGGCAGAGTCGTGATTCTGTTGAAACCAGAACCCCTAGTCCTGCTTTATATCTGGTACTGGAAACCCACACAGGAATTGGTGAGTGGACTTTTAAAGCATTGGAAGAGAGTCCACACACACTAGTTGAGGGTATCTCTTTTGT
>NC_092092.1:88483179-88520679 GCF_045679555.1 Salvelinus alpinus | reverse complement strand
GTTGACGCATATTCCACGGTAGTTATTGGGGTCAAATTTGTCTCCACTTTTGTGGATTGGGGTGATCAGTCCTTGGTTCCAAATATTGGGGAAGATGCCAGAGCTAAGGACGATGTTAAAGAGTTTTAGTATAGCCAATTGGAATTTGTTGTCTGTATATTTGATCATTTCATTAAGGATACCATCAACACCACAGGCCTTTTTGGGTTTGAGGGTTTTTATTTTGTCCTGTAACTCATTCAAGGTAATTGGAGAATCCAATGGGTTCTGGTAGTCTTTAATAGTTGATTCTAGGATTTGTATTTGATCATGTATATGTTTTTGTTCTTTATTCTTTGTTATAGAGCCAAAAAGATTGGAGAAGTGGTTTACCCATACATCTCCATTTTGGATAGATAATTCTTCGTGTTGTTGTTTGTTTAGTGTTTTCCAATTTTCCCAGAATTGGTTAGAGTCTATGGAGTCTTCAATTACATTGAGCTGATTTCTGACGTGCTGTTCCTTCTTTTTCCGTAGTGTATTTCTGTATTGTTTTAGTGATTCGCCATAGTGAAGGCGTAGACTCTCTCTCTCTCTCTCTCTCTCTCTCTCTCTCTCTCTCTCTTTTCTCCTTCTCTATCTATCACTTCCTTTCTTTCTTCCTTTAAATAAAGACTTTTTGTTATTTTTCAGTAAAAACAGGACCATCAAAATGTTCTGGGTAGAACACTCCAAATAAAGGGTCCTCCTGACTCATGTTACAGTAATGCTGCTCTTTCTGACGCCATGACCTATATTATACCTCCTTCTGGTTCTTGTTCAGGCTGCTCTTTCTGACGCCATGAACTATGTAGGGCAATGTTCCACAACATCAGCCCATAGGTGTCTCTTTGTATTGGGGAAATGTAGGGCAATGTCCCCCCCCTCTCTCTCTACCCCTCTCTCTCTCTCTCTCTCTCTCTCTCTCTGTCTCCTCTCTCTCTCTCTCTCTACCCCTCTACCCCTCTCTCTCTCTCTCTCTCTCTCTCTCTCTCTCTCTCTCTCTCTCTCTCTCTCTCTCTCTCTCTCTCTCTCTCTCTCTCTCTCTCTCTCTCTCTCTCTCTCTCTCTCTCTCTCTCTCTCTCTCTCTCTCTCTCAATTCAATTCAATTCAAGGGGCTTTATTGGCATGGGAAACATGTGTTAACATTGCCAAAGCAAGTGAGGTAGATATTATACAAAAGTGAAATAAACAATACAAATTAACAGTAAACATTACACATACAGAAGTTTCAAAACAATAAAGACATTACAAATGTTATATTATATATATACAGTGTTGTAACAATGTACAAATGGTTAAAGCACACAAGTTAAAATAAATAAGCATAAATATGGGTTGTATTTACAATGGTGTTTGTTCTCTCTCTCTCTCTCTCTCTCTCTCTCTCTCTCTCTCTCTCTCTCTCTCTCTCTCTCTCTCTCTCTCTCTCTCTCTCTCTCTCTCTCTCTCTCTCTCTCTCTCTCTCTCTCTCTCCTCGCTCTCTCCCCCTCTCTCTCTGTCGCCTCACTCTCTCTTCCTCTCAGTCTGTCTCCTCTCTCTCCCTCTCTGTCTCCTCTGTCTCTCTCTCTCTCTCTGTCTATCTATCTCTCCCTCTGTCTCCTCTCTCTCTCTCTTTCTCTCCCTCTCTGTCTCCTCGCTCTCTCCTCCTCTCTCTCTGTCTCCTTGCTCTCTCCCTCTCTCTCTCTGTCTCCTCGCTCTCTCCCCCTCTCTCTCTGTCTCCTCACTCCCTCTTCCTCTAAGTCTGTCTCCTCTCTCTCCCTCTCTGTCTCCTCTGTCTCTCTGTCCCTCTCTGTCTATCGATCTCTCCCTCTCTGTCTCCTCGCTCTCTCTCCCTCCCTCTCTCTGTCTATCTATCTCTCCCTCTGTCTCCTCTCTCTCTCCCTATCTCTCTGTCTCCTCTCTCTCTCTTTCTCTCGCTCTCTATCTCTCCCTCTCTGTCTCCTCTCTCTCTCTTTCTCTCGCTCTCTATCTCTCCCTCTGTCTCCTCTCTCTCTCTCTCTTTCTCTCGCTCTCTATCTCTCTCTCTCTGTCTCCTCGCTCTCTCCCCCTCTCTCTCTGTCTCCTCGCTCTCTCCCCCTCTCTCTGTCTCCTCACTCTCTCCCCCTCTCTCTCTGTCTCCTCACTCTCTCTCCCTCTCTGTCTCCTCTGTCTCTCTCTCCCTCTCTGTCTATCGATCTCTCCCTCTCTGTCTCCTCGCTCTCTCTCCCTCTCTCTGTCTATCTCTCTCTCCCTCTCTGTCTATCGATCTCTCCCTCTCTGTCTCCTCGCTCTCTCTCCCTCTCTCTGTCTATCTATCTCTCCCTCTGTCTCCTCTCTCTCTCCATATCTCTCCGTCTATGTCTCCTCTATCTCTATCTCTCTGTATATCTATCTCTCCCTCTCTGTCTCCTCTCTCTCTCTCTCTCTCTTTCTCTCTATCTGTCTCTCTATATATCCATCTCTCTCTCTCCCCCTCCTTCTCTCTCTGTCTCTCTATCAATTCAATTTCAATTTAAGGGCCTTATTGGCATGGGAAAAATATGTTAACATTGCCAAAGCAAGTGAAGTAGATAATAAACACAAGTGAAATAAACAGTCTCTCTCTCTCTCTCTCTCTCTCTCTCTCTCTCTCTCTCTCTCTCTCTCTCTCTCTCTCTCTCTCTCTCTCTCTCTCTCTCTCTCTCTCTCTCTCTCTCTCTCTCTCTCTCTCTCTCTCTCTCTCTTTCTCTCTCTCTCTCTCTCTCCTCCTCTTTCTATCTCTTCCTTTCTTTAATAAAGACTTTTTGTTCTTTTTCAGTAAAAACAGGACCAGAAAAATTTTCTGGGTAGACCACTCCAAATAAAGGGTCCTCCTGACTCATGTTACAGTAATGCTGCTCTTTCTGACGCCATGACCTATATTATACCTCCTTCTGGGTCTTGTTCAGGCTGCTCTCTCTGACGCTATGATGACATATAATACATCCTCGTGTTGTTTTCTCAGACAGAATCCAGGATCTTGTTCTGGGGCAGGAAATATTCTCAGTCTGTGTTGCTCCTATTGGAGGAACCCAGAGGCGTTCTCAGTCTGTGTTTCCCCTATTGGAGGAACCCAGAGGCGTTCTCAGTCTGTGTTGCTCCTATTGGAGGAACCCAGAGGCGTTCTCAGTCTGTGTTGCCCCTATTGGAGGAACCCAGAGGCGTTCTCAGTCTGTGTTGCTCCTATTGGAGGAACCCAGAGGCGTTCTCAGTCTGTGTTGCTCCTATTGGAGGAACCCAGAGGCGTTCTCAGTCTGTGTTGCTCCTATTGGAGGAACCCAGAGGCGTTCTCAGTCTGTGTTGCTCCTATTGGAGGAACCCAGAGGCGTTCTCAGTCTGTGTTGCCCCTATTGGAGGAACCCAGAGGCGTTCTCAGTCTGTGTTGCTCCTATTGGAGGAACCCAGAGGCGTTCTCAGTCTGTGTTGCTCCTATTGGAGGAACCCAGAGGCGTTCTCAGTCTGTGTTGCTCCTATTGGAGGAACCCAGAGGCGGTCTCAGTCTGTGTTGCCCTATTGGAGGAACCCAGAGGCGTTCTCAGTCTGTGTTGCCCCTATTGGAGGAACCCAGAGGCGTTCTCAGTCTGTGTTGCTCCTATTGGAGGAACCCAGAGGCGTTCTCAGTCTGTGTTGCCCTATTGGAGGAACCCAGAGGCGTTCTCAGTCTGTGTTGCCCCTATTGGAGGAACCCGGAGGCGTTCTCAGTCTGTGTTGCTCCTATTGGAGGAACCCAGAGGCGTTCTCAGTCTGTGTTGGCCCTATTGGAGGAACCCAGAGGCGTTCTCAGTCTGTGTTGGCCCTATTGGAGGAACCCAGAGGCGTTCTCAGTCTGTGTTGCCCTATTGGAGGAACCCAGAGGCGTTCTCAGTCTGTGTTTCCCCTATTGGAGGAACCCAGAGGCGTTCTCAGTCTGTGTTGCCCCTATTGGAGGAACCCGGAGGCGTTCTCAGTCTGTGTTGGCCCTATTGGAGGAACCCAGAGGCGTTCTCAGTCTGTGTTGCCCCTATTGGAGGAACCCGGAGGCGTTCTCAGTCTGTGTTTCCCCTATTGGAGGAACCCGGAGGCGTTCTCAGTCTGTGTTGCCCCTGGAGAGAGATACTAGAAAGCATGCCTAGGATATAAGTTATGTAGAACAAGTCAAGACCATATCGTACCAGACCATACCATACATTACTATACTATACTATACCATACCATACAGTACCATACTATACTATACCAGACCATACATTACTATACTATACCATACCATACAGTACCGTACTATACTATACTATACCATACCATACATTACTATACTATACCATACCATACAGTACCATACTATACTATACCAGACCATACATTACTATACTATACCATACCATACAGTACCGTACTATACTATACTATACCATACCATACATTACTATACTATACCATACCATACAGTACCATACTATACTATACTATACTATACTATACTATACCAGACCATACATTACTATACTATACCATACCATACCATACCGTACCATACCGTACCATACCATACCATACCAGACCATACCATACTATACCATACCAGACCATAACATACCGTACCATACTATACCATACCATACAGTACTACACTATACCATACCATACAGTACCATACTATACTATACCATACTATACCATACCGTACCATACAGTACAGTACTATACTATACCATACCATACCATACCATACAGTACTATACTATACCATACTATACCATACTATACCATACCATACCGTACCATACCGTACCATACCATACCATACCAGACCATACCATACTATACCATACCAGACCATAACATACCGTACCATACTATACCATACCAGACCATAACATACCGTACCATACTATACCATACCATACAGTACTACACTATACCATACCATACAGTACCATACTATACTATACCATACTATACCATACCGTACCATACAGTACAGTACTATACTATACCATACCATACCATACCATACAGTACCACACTATACTATACTATACCATACCGTACCATACCGTACCATACTATACCATACCATACCAGACCATACCATACTATACCATACCAGACCATAACATACCGTACCATACTATACCATACCGTACCGTACCATACAGTACTATACTATACCATACCATACCATACCATACCATACAGTACCACACTATACTATACTATACCATACCGTACCATACCATACCATACCATACTATACCATACCAGACCATAACATACAGTACCATACTATACCATACCGTACCATACCATACCATACCAGACCATACCATACTATACCATACCAGACCATAACATACCGTACCATACTATACCGTACCGTACCGTACCATACAGTACTATACTATACCATACCAGACCAGACCAGACCAGACCAGACCGTACCGTACTATACCATACCAGACCAGACCAGACCAGACCGTACCATACCAGACCAGACCAGACCAGACCGTACCATACCATACCATACCAGACCAGACCATATCATACCATACCAGACCAGACCAGACCAGACCAGACCAGACCGTACCATACCATACCATACTATACCATACCATACCAGACCAGACCAGACCATACCATATCATACCAGACCAGACCGTACCGTACTATACCGTACTATACCAGACCAGACCATACCGTACTATACCGTACTATACCATACCAGACCAGACCAGACCAGACCATACCATACTATACCGTACTATACCGTACTATACCATACTATACTATACTATACCATACCATATCATACCACACCAGACCGTACCATACTATACCAGTAATTGTAAGATGATGGCAGCACCACTTCACCAGACCAAATTCCTGGTACATGTAAATGTCATTTGTGTGATAGCCAGTCATGTGATAGCCAGTCATGTGATAGTGATTGTGATAGCCAGTCATGTCCAATTTGTAAGTCGCTCTGGATAAGAGTGTCTGCTAAATTACTTAAATGTAAATGTAATGTGATAGTGATTGTGATAGCCAGTCATGTGATAGCCAGTCATGTGATAGTGATTGTGATAGCCAGTCATGTGATAGTGATTGTGATAGCCAGTCATGTGATAGTGATTGTGATAGCCAGTCATGTGATAGCCAGTCATGTGATAGTGTGTGATAGTGATTGTGATAACCAGTCATGTGATAGTGATTGTGATAGCCAGTCATGTGATAGTGATTGTGATAACCAGTCATGTGATTGTGATAACCAGTCATGTGATAGGGATTGTGATAGCCAGTCATGTGATAGCGATTGTGATAGCCAGTCATGTGATAGCCAGTCATGTGATAGGGATTGTGATAGCCAGTCATGTGATAGCCAGTCATGTGATAGCGATTGTGATAGCCAGTCATGTGATAGCCAGTCATGTGATAGCGATTGTGATAGCCAGTCATGTGATAGCCAGTCATGTGATAGTGATTGTGATAGCCAGTCATGTGATAGTGATTGTGATAGCCAGTCATGTGATAGCCAGTCATGTGATAGCCAGTCATGTGATAGTGATTGTGATAGCCAGTCATGTGATAGCCAGTCATGTGATAGCGATTGTGATAGTGATTGTGATAGCCAGTCATGTGATAGCGATTGTGATAGCCAGTCATGTGATAGTGATGGTGATAGCCAGTCATGTGATATTGATTGTGATAGCCAGTCATGTGATATTGATTGTGATAGCCAGTCATGTGATATTGATTGTGATAGCCAGTCATGTGATATTGATTGTGATAGCCAGTCATGTGATAGCAATATGAAGTTAATGTAATAGAAGGAAAATATATTTACATTAATGAGAAATACTACACAGATGAACCATTTATCCAATCATTTGGTGCTTTGATACGGTAATGATTGATGTCCCTGTCACTGACTGTGGTAACACTTCCTGTCAACCTTTGTATGGGGAAATGTAGGGCAATGTTCCACAACATCAGCCCAAAGGTGTGTCTCTGTTTCTGTGCTTTGAACTGAAGAAACACACATTCAGTGTCACACACCCATCTAGTCAGTCAGTCAGTCAGTCAGTCAGTCAGTCAGTCAGTCAGTGTCCGTCCGTCCGTCCGTCCGTCCGTCCGTCCGTCAGTCAGTCAGTGGAAAGTCAACAACAAACCTGCTGTTACCTTCTGAAAAAGAGAGCTAGGTGCCATGTCACAGTCTGAATAGTTAGTGCACTACTTTTGACCTGAGCCCTACTACATAGAGAATAGGGTGTCATTGGGGATGCACCCAATGACTAAACCACACAAACAACTGACAAGGGTTCCCCAAAACTCTATTGACATTAACTTAACAACGTCAGGATTAAAACAGTAGGTTTCTGATCATTAACCCAAATACCTTGCTGTAAAGACTTAATTATTCAGATCCTACCTCTCCCTCTGCTGTTGTTTCTCTGTCTGTCTTCCTGTAAGCCATCTAGAAGGGTTGTTGTCAGCTCTGTGTGTGTGTGTGTGTGTGTGTGTGTGTGTGTGTGTGTGTGTGTGTGTGTGTGTGTGTGTGTGTGTGTGCGTGCGTGCGTGCGTGCGTGCGTGCGTGCGTGCGTGCGTGCGTGCGTGCGTGCGTGCGTGCGTGCGTGCGTGCGTGCGTGCGTGCGTGCGTGTGTCCTCTGTGTTTGTTGTTTTCCGCACATGGAAATTTACCGGACGTGAAGTTTCTCTACAGTGGCTAATTTTTATGGTGAGCCTTTGCTCTCGCGGCATTGAACTCTGTGTACCGCTGAGTAATAAACGGTTCATGAAAACAAGTATAAACTTTATGGCCACCATGACAGCTATTATCTTGTTATTTGTCAACTCTCAACTGAAGGGGGAGAATAGAATAATATAGTTCAATAATAAGATCATGGAAAGTTTGGCAAATTCCTAATGTGCTGAAGTTGTCATATTTTACACAAGACAACAGTTTTAGGTGGTATATACTTGTTGGTGATAATAGCTTAATAATAGGCGAATTTGCTAATAATATTTATCCGTACTTTATATTTTTATACAAATACTTTATTTTGCTATTCTATAACGGGATATATAATAGTTATTTTTTGTCTATTTCTTTTGGCTTTCAAATAGGCTACATTCCAACCAAAACAATCTTAGTCTACCCATAGTGACATACTCTATCAGAGATACCTTAAGTATCCTTTCTCTAATATAGTATCTTAGTCTACCCATAGTGACATACTCTATCAGAGATACCTTAAGTATCCTTTCTCTAATATAGTATCTTAGTCTACCCATAGTGACATACTCTATCAGAGATACCTTAAGTATCCTTTCTCTAATATAGTATCTTAGTCTACCCATAGTGACATGCTCTATCAGAGATACCTTAAGTATCCTTTCTCTAATATAGTATCTTAGTCTACCCATAGTGACATGCTCTATCAGAGATACCTTAAGTATCCTTTCTCTAATATAGTATCTTAGTCTACCCATAGTGACATACTCTATCAGAGATACCTTAAGTATCCTTTCTCTAATATAGTATCTTAGTCTACCCATAGTGACATACTCTATCAGAGATACCTTAAGTATCCTTTCTCTAATACAGTATCTTAGTCTACCCATAGTGACATACTCTATCAGAGATACCTTAAGTATCCTTTCTCTAATATAGTATCTTAGTCTACCCATAGTGACATACTCTATCAGAGATACCTTAAGTATCCTTTCTCTAATATAGTATCTTAGTCTACCCATAGTGACATGCTCTATCAGAGATACCTTAAGTATCCTTTCTCTAATATAGTATCTTAGTCTACCCATAGTGACATGCTCTATCAGAGATACCTTAAGTATCCTTTCTCTAATATAGTATCTTAGTCTACCCATAGTGACATACTCTATCAGAGATACCTTAAGTATCCTTTCTCTAATATAGTATCTTAGTCTACCCATAGTGACATACTCTATCAGAGATACCTTAAGTATCCTTTCTCTAATACAGTATCTTAGTCTACCCATAGTGACATACTCTATCAGAGATACCTTAAGTATCCTTTCTCTAATATAGTATCTTAGTCTACCCATAGTGACATACTCTATCAGAGATACCTTAAGTATCCTTTCTCTAATATAGTATCTTAGTCTACCCATAGTGACATACTCTATCAGAGATACCTTAAGTATCCTTTCTCTAATATAGTATCTTAGTCTACCCATAGTGACATACTCTATCAGAGATACCTTAAGTATCCTTTCTCTAATATAGTATCTTAGTCTACCCATAGTGACATACTCTATCAGAGATACCTTAAGTATCCTTTCTCTAATATAGTATCTTAGTCTACCCATAGTGACATACTCTATCAGAGATACCTTAAGTATCCTTTCTCTAATATAGTATCTTAGTCTACCCATAGTGACATGCTCTATCAGAGATACCTTAAGTATCCTTTCTCTAATATAGTATCTTAGTCTACCCATAGTGACATACTCTATCAGAGATACCTTTAGTATCCTTTCTCTAATACAGTATCTTAGTCTACCCATAGTGACATACTCTATCAGAGATACCTTTAGTATCCTTTCTCTAATACAGTATCTTAGTCTACCCATAGTGACATACTCTATCAGAGATACCTTAAGTATCCTTTCTCTAATATAGTATCTTAGTCTACCCATAGTGACATGCTCTATCAGAGATACCTTTAGTATCCTTTCTCTAATACAGTATCTTTGGCCCCGTACAGCTGCTACCAGCACCCATAATGCTTTGCAGGTATCTTTCACACAGAGAGATTATTTTAAACTTTTGTAATTAATGACCTATTAATGTCAGATTTTTATATTTAAGTGTTCACTAGCTTTGGCAGTGTAAACATATGTTTCCTGTGCCAATAAAACCCTTTGATTGACTTGAGAGAGGGAGGAGGGGAGAAAAGCACAATGACGTATGTGCAAACTCGAACGGGCAATGTGCCAGGAAAGGAGGAGTCTGACGTCAATGGTTTCGACATTATAAATCCTTTTCACAGACTAGTCTCAGAACAACCTCGGGAATCAAAAGGAGTACATTTATACACAAGAAACAACCACAGAAAATACACCCGAGAAGAGGGACGGATTGTTTGTGCTTTTTATTCCAAAATCTATTCATTGCTAGGCCTACTCGTTTTTTTATTTATCAAATTACTTTCATTTTGGGAAAACCTCAAATAAGCTAAGGAGAACAAAATAACATACAACTATTTTAAGAAGAAATCTACTTGTGAATTAAAATAATAAGAAAAGCTCACAAGTTTCACCGAACAGAGGTTTATTTGCCAGTTCCACAGTCTATGTATTTGGATTTGATATATTCTGCCCGCCGCCCTCCTACTATGGTGATAATGGAAGTCCCCAGCATCGATGCCATGTCCCTCCGCGGGCTGCTGGAGGGGGAAGACCCGGGCTGTCTGGTCCTGGACTGCCGCTCATTCTTCTCCTTCAACTCCTCTCACATCCCCGGGTCCACCAACGTCCGCTTCAGTACTATAGTCCGCCGGAGGGCCAGAGGGGGGCTGGGGGTGGGACACATTGTGCCCAACGAGGACACACGGAACCGGCTTCTCTCCGGGGAGTATCAGTCGGTTGTGTTTCTCGATGATCGGAGTTTGGACTTCGGCCAAGTGAAGAAGGACGGGACTCTAATGCTCGCGGTGACAGCTCTGTGCCGAGACCCGTGTGGAGCCAGTGTGTTCTTTCTCAAAGGTACATTTTATTGTATTTATTATAAACGTATTTTAGTAGCCTATTTCTATATCGTTTACGGACTCATGGTAATAACGAACGGCGCACAACAAATGCCATAGTTGTGTCATAGTGTAGGCCTACGTCAGTTATGAATTGAACACAGACTGTGCCAAAATAGCGGCTTTACAGCTGTTACTGTTTATAACGGTTACTGTTTATAACTATGAGATGGTGACGTGACTGTTATACAGTATCCTTACGTCTTATCTTGTCATTGTTTAGGTGGTTTTGAGACGTTCTCCTCGGAGTATCCAGAGATGTGTACCAAGCCGTCAGCTCCACAGGGACTCAGTCTGCCCCTCAGCGCCCGTCCAGACAGCGCCGACCCCGGCTGCAGTCCATGCAGTACACCGCTCTATGACCAGGTTGGTTTTCTTTAAAACGTGTATTTTGTATGTTATTACTGTGTAACAGCACTTTTACCTGTATAATAAATAAACCAACGTCAGTGTGTCGTCAAACAATAGATTCTGCCGTCTTAAACTAACCTCAATTTGGTAGGCTATAGGTGTAAGTATTTATAGGATGTGTCATTGATTTCAGTTCCTATCTTCTTCTCCAATAACACTTTGACATGTTATTACTCTCAAAACAATGTCAGTGTGTCATCGAACTATAGATTTTGACATCTTCGACTAACTTTATTAAATCCTATAACTTTAGGGATGGTGGTTGACTGTTCTCTGTCCTGTTCCTCTCCTTCTCTCCAGGGTGGTCCAGTGGAGATCCTTCCCTTCCTCTACCTGGGCAGTGCCTACCATGCCTCCAGAAAGGACATGATAGACATGCTGGGTATCACTGCTCTCATCAACGTATCAGCTAACTGCCCCAACCACTTTGAAGAGTCCTTCCAGTACAAGAGTATCCCTGTAGAGGACAACCACAAGGCTGATATCTCCTCCTGGTTCAATGAGGCCATAGAGTTTATCGGTGAGTGTCTTAACTGTTTTAGGCTACATTTACATGACGTTTATTTAGCAGACAGTCCTATCCAGAGCAACTAACAGTGTATTCAGATTCAGGTAACTGGGTAAGAAAACATATTGAGGCCTTGGAACTATAAGGTTATATCTGAAATGTTTGTCAAAAATGTGCTATTCACATTTAACTGATCTTTAGATGGCTCTTCATATGTCTGTGAAGTTCGATTTTTTCTTTTAAAGTAAATTATAGGTAGAAATTTTGTTTTCAACTAGATAGTTCTATCAGCATAAACCCATTTGAGCTCTAAGGTCTTCAATCCAATCACAAGCCTGAACAAATACAGACGGACCAATCAGAACATGTCTTTGCCACCTCCCTCTAAGTGTGGGCCGTCAATAATGGCACGCGAGCAACCAAACAACACTGTTAAGAAATCTTAAAGTAACTGATGTCGTCACATCGTTGGTCAGTGATGACAGTAATTTGTCTGATGATCAATCTTGGTAAAATAATGTTACCCTATCATTTATTGAAATAGCTACGGAACATGTCAAATTCAGAAGTGCCAGAACCTTATGGCTGAACCCAGAACCTTATGGCTGAACCCAGAACCTTATGGCTGAACCCAGAACCTTATGGCTGAACCCAGACCCTTATGGCTGAACCCAGACCCTTACAGTTTTAATTCTCTCATAGCTCTAGATAACTGACAAACATAGGACACAATCACCAAGCAAGGCAACCACAGCTGTAGTCATAGAAGCCATTGGCTTGGTGGGCAAACAAACTACTACAACTCAACAGCCAACCCCCTCCCTCTCTCCAACTCAACAGCCAACCCCCTCCCTCTCTCCAACTCAACAGCCAATCCCCTCCCTCTCTCCAACTCAACAGCCAACCCCCTCCCTCTCTCCAACTCAACAGCCAACCCCCTCCCTCTCTCCAACTCAACAGCCAACCCCCTCCCTCTCTCCAACTCAACAGCCAACCCCCTTCCTCTCTCCAACTCAACAGCCAACCCCCTCCCTCTCTCCAACTCAACAGCCAACCCCCTCCCTCTCTCCAACTCAACAGCCAACCCCCTCCCTCTCTCCAACTCAACAGCCAACCCCCTCCCTCTCTCCAACTCAACAGCCAACCCCCTCCCTCTCTCCAACTCAACAGCCAACCCCCTCCCTCTCTCCAACTCAACAGCCAAACAACTCCCTCTCTCCAACTCAACAGCCAACCCCCTCCCTCTCTCCAACTCAACAGCCAACCCCCTCCCTCTCTCCAACTCAACAGCCAACCCCCTCCCTCTCTCCAACTCAACAGCCAACCCCCTCCCTCTCTCCATCTCTCTCTCCTCTCTTCCTTTCAATGTCTTGGATTTAAATAGAAAAAAGTTCCCTCCAAACCCCAACCAGCTGTCTGAGTCCAGGACTCCCTGCTCCACCACAAAGGTGGTGACATGATCACAGCCCATCCACCCCTCTACTAGACCCCACTTTTAAAGAGGTGGTCCCTTTTCATGTGGGAGCCACCAAGCAGAACCAACAGACCCAGGCCTCGCTCTGCTTTTGTAGTAACAGGCAGCCAGAGAGAGGTTGCGTCCCAAATGGCATCCTATTCCCTTTATAGTGCACTGCCCTGGTCTAAAGTAGTGCACTATAAAGGGAATAGGGTTCCATAGGGCCCTGGTCTAAAGTAGTGCACTATAAAGGGAATAGGGTTCCATAGGGCCCTGGTCTAAAGTAGTGCACTATAATAGGGAATAGGGTTCCATAGGACCCTGGTCTAAAGTAGTGCACTATAAAGGGAATTTGGGACGCACCAAGAGAGAGGCTGATGGTTAAATGCAGCTCCCTCCTCTCCTCTCCATGTCTTTGTTCTGTCGGGACAAAAGGTAGTTTTTTCCACCAGGCTCACGGCCGGCCTTTCTCCCAGATTAATAACCCCAGCAGGGGTGCAGCCAACCCCCCTTTGTCCCCTTCTGCCCCCCTATCCTTGGGGAATAGCTCCCCTGATCACCCCCACGCCCCAAGACCCATCTAACTGCCCCCTTCCTGGATTAATGGGTCCGTTAGCAACACCATTCGTTAGCAACACTATGGAGGGTGATTTGCAACTGAAATAACCTACTTTTCGATTGGTCACCTCCTGCTGTGGTTTAGTAGGCCTACTGACTGAGCAAAGAGGATGTTGGTCACTTCCTGCTGTGGTTTACGGCTTCCGCATGCTGGTCACTTCCTGCTGTGGTTTACGGCTTCCGCATGCTGGTCACTTCCTGCTGTGGTTTACGGCTTCCGCATGCTTCAGTTCGGCTGGCGCCTAGCCGAAGTCAGTGTGCTCGTATACTCCCTTAAAAGACCTTCGCTTGAAAAACGAGAAAAAAGCAGAAATAGTACTGTTTGTCCATCTAGAGACACCGTAGCCCGTATACAGTTCCTCAAAATAGTCAGAATTAATCTAAGATAACTCAAGAAATCTGTCATTAATTTGGATGTTTTGGATACATAGTTGTACTAATCTCCCCTCTCCTTCTCTCTCTCCTGTAGACTCCATCCGTAATAAAGGCGGTCGTGTGTTTGTCCACTGCCAAGCCGGCATCTCCCGCTCCGCCACCATCTGTCTGGCCTACCTGATGAGGACCAACCGCGTGAAGCTGGACGAGGCCTTTGAGTTCGTCAAGCAGCGCCGCAGCATCATCAGTCCTAACTTCAGCTTCATGGGCCAACTGCTACGGTTTGAGTCCCAGGTCCTGGCTACTTCATCCTGCTCGTCGGAAGCCGGGAGTCCTGCCCTGGGGAAGAGCAGTACGGTCTTTAACTTCCCAGTGTCTGTCCCCGTCCACGGCTCTGCTGGACACGGACAGCTCTCCTTCCTGCACAGCCCCATCACCACCTCACCAAGCTGCTAAGGGGAAGAGTAGGACCATATGGAGGGTTGTCTGTCTTCGCCCGGACTTAAACTGTCACTATCGGTGTCGAGTCGTTGTGACTGTACTGTCACAGTACTAGTAGTGACAGGGTCATTGACAATGTACTGTCAGTGTCACTCAACTACAAGTGACTAATCTTTGAGCTTTGGATAGACATTGAGCTCTAGAACTGAAGGAACCCTAGTTGATGCCCTTCCTGGTGTAAAGGTCATGAAGAAGTGATCCTGGCATCACAGGACAAAAGGGCTACCTTTTGGAGAGACAAACCAAGTGGCCTAGTTTATGGGTTAAATCCACAGGTCTGCCCCATCGCCTTGAAAGGCGTTTCTCTCACTACCAATATGGCAGTATGGTTATCACAACATCCTCTGTAGAATAAGGAATGACACCTACAGATTTGCCTAGAACACCTCAACTTCTAGGAAGAGACAGAGAAGTCAATGGCTGAAGGTGACTGGGGGAAAGAGTCAATTCTTTAAAGGAAGTTAGAAGTATTTTAATGGTATGAAGAGAAGAAATTGTAGTCAAAGAATCGTTGTCAAAGATGCAAAGTTATTTAACGAGAGTGGGCAGCTTTTGATAATTACATTTTTTTGTTTGTTGACCTGACACAACTCTTAACAAAATGGGCAAGTAAACCCTCACTTGGACACTCACAGACAGTCATATTTATTACTACCAACCAGACTCTCAGGAATCATGAATTACTTTCAATGTCCCGCAGCTTTGTTCACACAGAGACAAACTGTCTTCCTGAGGAAGGCTAATGCCTCGCCGAACGAAACCGGTTTGGATAGATCACACCTCAGACTCTTTATTGTTGACAAACAATGAATGTATCTCTGATCTCTGGCCAATCAGCCGGCTCGGAGAGTGCCAGAAGGTTTAGTTTAAAGTGGACTGGAAAACCCCATTCAAATGCAAATGTATGCCTTTTATAAAATACCATGAGACCCTGACAAACCTGATAATATTGGGGGAAACAGCCAACCAACCATCAGATACCTCTGAAACACCACCATGCCTCTGTAGTGCTAGCAGCTGTTAGCTAACGCTAGCTCTGTTAGCATTATTGGCCTGCTAGCTCTGTTAACATCATGTACTGTTATTAGCAGCTAGCTCTGTTAGCATTATTAGCATGCTAATTATGTTAGCATCATTAGCATGCTAGCTCTGTTAGCAATTTGTACTATTAACAGCTCTGGGAGAGTCAGAACCCCTAAAGCACTAAAATGGGGTTCAGACTCACCAGAGACTGCTGTCTGTCTGATTACCTATGTGATATTTATTGATCTAAAGTAATATATTTCTTACATCTATTTTTGCATATGTTTGTTAGTTGTTTTTGATACCTCTGAATAAATCCAATTTGTCTTTTCTACTTCATTGCAGAACTTTGTCTTCAATAAATTAGACCCAAATAAACCACAATCTATGTTTATATACATAAAGATAGTATAGATAGGATGACTACACACATAGTCCTACATCATCAATCTACTGTAACACGGACATCTAGGCCAACAAATAGGATAAACATTACAGTGTAGCAGTGTTGAACCTGGTCTTCAGGATAAACATTACAGTGTAGCGGTGTTGAACCTGGTCTTCAGGATAAACATTACAGTGTAGCAGTGTTGGACCTGGTCTTCAGGATAAACATTACAGTGTAGCGGTGTTGGACCTGGTCTTCAGGATAAACATTACAGTGTAGCGGTGTTGGACCTGGTCTTCAGGATAAACATTACAGTGTAGCAGTGTTGGACCTGGTCTTCAGGATAAACATTACAGTGTAGCAGTGTTGGACCTGGTCTTCAGGATAAACATTACAGTGTAGCGGTGTTGAACCTGGTCTTCAGGATAAACATTACAGTGTAGCAGTGTTGAACCTGGTCTTCAGGATAAACATTACAGTGTAGCGGTGTTGGACCTGGTCTTCAGGATAAACATTACAGTGTAGCGGTGTTGGACCTGGTCTTCAGGATAAACATTACAGTGTAGCGGTGTTGAACCTGGTCTTCAGGATAAACATTACAGTGTAGCGGTGTTGGACCTGGTCTTCAGGATAAACATTACAGTGTAGCGGTGTTGAACCTGGTCTTCAGGATAAACATTACAGAATTATTTATTTTATTAATAAGTTTTATCAAGATCATATTTCATAAAAATATAAAAGTTCTGGTGTATTAATCTAATCTATATGGACCCTGAAACCATTCAACATGCCTGAACCACAAAGTGCTGGTGTATTAATCTAATCTATATGGACCCTGAAACCATTCAACATGCCTGAACCACAAAGTTCTGGTGTATTAATCTAATCTATATGGACCCTGAAACCATTCAACATGCCTGAACCACAAAGTTCTGGTGTATTAATCTAATCTATATGGACCCTGAAACCATTCAACATGCCTAAACCACAAAGCGGTTAGCCCCTGTATATGTAGTATAGCTACCATACCTACTATAGTTCCCATACCTAGTATAGTTCCCATATCTAGTATAGTACCCATACCTAGTATTGTTCCCATATAGTTCCCATACCTAGTATAGTTCCCATACCTAGTATAGTTCCCATACCTAGTATAGTTCCCATACCTAGTATAGTACCCATACCTAGTATAGTTCCCATACCTAGTATAGTTCCCATACCTAGTATAGTTCCCATACCTAGTATAGTTCCCATACCTAGTATAGTTCCCTTATACCTAGTATAGTTCCCTTATACCTAGTATAGTTCCCTTATACCTAGTATAGTTCCCTTATACCTAGTATAGTTCCCATACCTAGTATAGTTCCCATACCTAGTATAGTTCCCATACCTAGTATAGTTCCCATACCTAGTATAGTTCCCATACCTAGTATAGTTCCCATATACCTAGTATAGTTCCCATATACCTAGTATAGTTCCCATACCTAGTATAGTTCCCATACCTAGTATAGTTCCCATACCTAGTATAGTTCCCATACCTAGTATAGTTCCCATACCTAGTAGTTCACATACCTAGTATAGTTCCCATATAGTTCCCATACCTAGTATAGTTCCCATACCTAGTATAGTTCCCATACCTAGTATAGTTCCCATACCTAGTATAGTTCCCATACCTAGTATAGTTCCCATACCTAGTATAGTTCCCATACCTAGTTTAGTTCCCATACCTAGTATAGTTCCCATACCTAGTATAGTTCCCATACCTAGTATAGTTCCCATACCTAGTATAGTTCCCATATAGTTCCCATACCTAGTATTGTTCCCATACCTAGTATAGTTCCCATACCTAGTATAGTTCCCATACCTAGTATAGTTCCCATACCTAGTATAGTTCCCATACCTACTATAGTTCCCATACCTAGTATAGTTCCCATACCTAGTATAGTTCCCATACCTAGTATAGTTCCCATACCTAGAATAGTTCCCATACCTAGTATAGTTCCCATACCTACTATAGTTCCCATACCTACTATAGTTCCCATACCTAGTATAGTTCCCATACCTAGTATAGTTCCCTTATACCTAGTATAGTTCCCATATCTAGTATAGTTCCCATACCTAGTATAGTTCCCTTATACCTAGTATAGTTCCCATACCTAGTATAGTTCCCTTATACCTAGAATAGTTCCCATATCTAGTATAGTACCCTTATACCTAGTATAGTTCCCATACCTAGTATAGTTCCCTTATACCTAGTATAGTTCCCATACCTAGTATAGTTCCCTTATACCTAGTATAGTTCCCATACCTAGTATAGTTCCCTTATACCTAGTATAGTTCCCTTATACCTAGTATAGTTCCCATACCTAGTATAGTTCCCTTATACCTAGTATAGTTCCCATATCTAGTATAGTTCCCATACCTAGTATAGTTCCCTTATACCTACTATAGTTCCCATACCTAGTATAGTTCCCTTATACCTAGTATAGTTCCCATACCTAGTATAGTTCCCATATCTAGTATAGTTCCCATACCTAGTATAGTTCCCATATACCTACTATAGTTCCCATACCTAGTATAGTTCCCATATCTAGTATAGTTCCCATACCTAGTATAGTTCCCTTATACCTACTATAGTTCCCTTATACCTAGTATAGTTCCCTTATACCTAGTATAGTTCCCATACCTAGTATAGTTCCCATATCTAGTATAGTTCCCATACCTAGTATAGTTCCCTTATACCTACTATAGTTCCCATACCTAGTATAGTTCCCATATCTAGTATAGTTCCCTTATACCTACTATAGTTCCCATACCTAGTATAGTTCCCTTATACCTAGTATAGTTCCCATACCTAGTATAGTTCCCATACCTAGAATAGTTCCCATACCTAGTATAGTTCCCATACCTAGTATAGTTCCCATACCTAGTATAGTTCCCATACCTAGTATAGTTCCCATACCTAGTATAGTTCCCATACCTAGTATAGTTCCCATACCTACTATAGTTCCCATATCTAGTATAGTTCCTATACCTAGTATAGTTCCCATACCTAGTATATTTCCCATATAGTTCCCATACCTAGTATAGTTCCCATATAGTTCCCATACCTAGTATAGTTCCCATATAGTTCCCATACCTAGTATAGTTCCCATACCTAGTATAGTTCCCATACCTAGTATAGTTCCCATATAGTTCCCATACCTAGTATAGTTCCCATACCTAGTATTGTTCCCATACCTAGTATAGTTCCCATACCTACTATAGTTCCCATATCTAGTATAGTTCCCATACCTAGTATAGTTCCCATACCTAGTATAGTTCCCATACCTACTATAGTACCCATATAGTTCCCATACCTAGTATAGTTCCCATATAGTTCCCATACCTAGTATAGTACCCATATAGTTCCCATACCTAGTATAGTACCCATATAGTTCCCATACCTAGTATAGTTCCCATACCTAGTATAGTTCCCATACCTAGTATAGTTCCCATATAGTTCCCATACCTAGTATAGTACCCATATAGTTCCCATACCTAGTATAGTTCCCATACCTAGTATAGTTCCCATACCTAGTATAGTTCCCATATAGTTCCCATACCTAGTATAGTACCCATATAGTTCCCATACCTAGTATAGTTCCCATACCTAGTATAGTACCCATACCTAGTATAGTTCCCATACCTAGTATAGTTCCCATATCTAGTATAGTACCCATACCTAGTATAGTTCCCATATCTAGTATAGTTCCCTTATACCTACTATAGTTCCCATACCTAGTATAGTTCCCTTATACCTAGTATAGTTCCCATACCTAGTATAGTTCCCATACCTAGTATAGTTCCCTTATACCTAGTATAGTTCCCATACCTAGTATACTTCCCTTATACCTAGTATAGTTCCCATATCTAGTATAGTTCCCATACCTAGTATAGTTCCCTTATACCTACTATAGTTCCCTTATACCTAGTATAGTTCCCTTATACCTAGTATAGTTCCCATACCTAGTATAGTTCCCATACCTAGTATAGTTCCCATACCTAGTATAGTTCCCATACCTAGTATAGTTCCCTTATACCTAGTATAGTTCCCTTATACCTAGTATAGTTCCCTTATACCTAGTATAGTTCCCATACCTAGTATAGTTCCCATACCTAGTATAGTTCCCATACCTAGTATAGTTCCCATACATAGTATAGTTCCCATACCTAGTATAGTTCCCATACCTAGTATAGTTCCCTTATACCTAGTATAGTTCCCTTATACCTAGTATAGTTCCCATACCTAGTATAGTTCCCATACCTAGTATAGTTCCCATACCTAGTATAGTTCCCATACCTAGTATAGTTCCCATACCTAGTATAGTTCCCATACCTAGTATAGTTCCCATACCTAGTATAGTTCACATACCTAGTATAGTTCCCATATAGTTCCCATACCTAGTATAGTTCCCATACCTAGTATAGTTCCCATACCTAGTATAGTTCCCATACCTAGTATAGTTCCCATACCTAGTATAGTTCCCATACCTAGTTTAGTTCCCATACCTAGTATAGTTCCCATACCTAGTATAGTTCCCATACCTAGTATAGTTCCCATACCTAGTATAGTTCCCATATAGTTCCCATACCTAGTATTGTTCCCATACCTAGTATAGTTCCCATACCTAGTATAGTTCCCATACCTAGTATAGTTCCCATACCTAGTATAGTTCCCATACCTACTATAGTTCCCATACCTAGTATAGTTCCCATACCTAGTATAGTTCCCATACCTAGAATAGTTCCCATACCTAGTATAGTTCCCATACCTACTATAGTTCCCATACCTAGTATAGTTCCCATACCTACTATAGTTCCCATACCTAGTATAGTTCCCATACCTACTATAGTTCCCATACCTAGAATAGTTCCCATACCTAGTATAGTTCCCATACCTAGTATAGTTCCCATACCTAGTATATTTCCCATATAGTTCCCATACCTAGTATAGTTCCCATATAGTTCCCATACCTAGTATAGTTCCCATATAGTTCCCATACCTAGTATAGTTCCCATACCTAGTATAGTTCCCATACCTAGTATTGTTCCCATATAGTTCCCATACCTAGTATAGTTCCCATACCTAGTATTGTTCCCATACCTAGTATAGTTCCCATACCTACTATAGTTCCCATATCTAGTATAGTTCCCATACCTAGTATAGTTCCCATACCTAGTATAGTTCCCATACCTACTATAGTACCCATATAGTTCCCATACCTAGTATAGTTCCCATATAGTTCCCATACCTAGTATAGTACCCATATAGTTCCCATACCTAGTATAGTACCCATATAGTTCCCATACCTAGTATAGTTCCCATACCTAGTATAGTTCCCATACCTAGTATAGTTCCCATATAGTTCCCATACCTAGTATAGTACCCATATAGTTCCCATACCTAGTATAGTTCCCATACCTAGTATAGTTCCCATACCTAGTATAGTTCCCATATAGTTCCCATACCTAGTATAGTACCCATATAGTTCCCATACCTAGTATAGTTCCCATACCTAGTATAGTTCCCATACCTAGTATAGTACCCATACCTAGTATAGTTCCCATACCTAGTATAGTTCCCATATCTAGTATAGTACCCATACCTAGTATAGTTCCCATATCTAGTATAGTTCCCTTATACCTACTATAGTTCCCTTATACCTACTATAGTTCCCATATACCTAGTATAGTTCCCATACCTAGTATAGTTCCCATACCTAGTATAGTTCCCTTATACCTAGTATAGTTCCCTTATACCTAGTATAGTTCCCTTATACCTAGTATAGTTCCCTTATACCTAGTATAGTTCCCATATCTAGTATAGTTCCCTTATACCTACTATAGTTCCCTTATACCTACTATAGTTCCCTTATACCTAGTATAGTTCCCTTATACCTAGTATAGTTCCCATACCTAGTATAGTTCCCATACCTAGTATAGTTCCCATACCTAGTATAGTTCCCTTATACCTAGTATAGTTCCCTTATACCTAGTATAGTTCCCATACCTAGTATAGTTCCCATACCTAGTATAGTTCCCATACCTAGTATAGTTCCCTTATACCTAGTATAGTTCCCTTATACCTAGTATAGTTCCCATATACCTAGTATAGTTCCCATACCTAGTATAGTTCCCATACCTAGTATAGTTCCCATACCTAGTATAGTTCCCATACCTAGTATAGTTCCCATACCTAGTATAGTTCACATACCTAGTATAGTTCCCATATAGTTCCCATACCTAGTATTGTTCCCATACCTAGTATAGTTCCCATACCTAGTATAGTTCCCATACCTAGTATAGTTCCCATACCTAGTATAGTTCCCATACCTAGTATAGTTCCCATAACTAGAATAGTTCCCATACCTAGTATAGTTCCCATACCTACTATAGTTCCCATACCTAGTATAGTTCCCATACCTACTATAGTTCCCATACCTAGTATAGTTCCCATACCTACTATAGTTCCCATACCTAGAATAGTTCCCATACCTAGTATAGTTCCCATACCTAGTATAGTTCCCATACCTAGTATATTTCCCATATAGTTCCCATACCTAGTATAGTTCCCATATAGTTCCCATACCTAGTATAGTTCCCATATAGTTCCCATACCTAGTATAGTTCCCATACCTAGTATAGTTCCCATACCTAGTATTGTTCCCATATAGTTCCCATACCTAGTATAGTTCCCATACCTAGTATTGTTCACATACCTAGTATAGTTCCCATACCTACTATAGTTCCCATATCTAGTATAGTTCCCATACCTAGTATAGTTCCCATACCTAGTATAGTTCCCATACCTACTATAGTACCCATATAGTTCCCATACCTAGTATAGTTCCCATATAGTTCCCATACCTAGTATAGTACCCATATAGTTCCCATACCTAGTATAGTACCCATATAGTTCCCATACCTAGTATAGTTCCCATACCTAGTATAGTTCCCATACCTAGTATAGTTCCCATATAGTTCCCATACCTAGTATAGTACCCATATAGTTCCCATACCTAGTATAGTTCCCATACCTAGTATAGTTCCCATACCTAGTATAGTTCCCATATAGTTCCCATACCTAGTATAGTACCCATATAGTTCCCATACCTAGTATAGTTCCCATACCTAGTATAGTTCCCATACCTAGTATAGTACCCATACCTAGTATAGTTCCCATACCTAGTATAGTTCCCATATCTAGTATAGTACCCATACCTAGTATAGTTCCCATATCTAGTATAGTTCCCTTATACCTACTATAGTTCCCTTATACCTACTATAGTTCCCATATACCTAGTATAGTTCCCATACCTAGTATAGTTCCCATACCTAGTATAGTTCCCATACCTAGTATAGTTCCCTTATACCTAGTATAGTTCCCTTATACCTAGTATAGTTCCCTTATACCTAGTATAGTTCCCATATCTAGTATAGTTCCCTTATACCTACTATAGTTCCCTTATACCTACTATAGTTCCCTTATACCTAGTATAGTTCCCTTATACCTAGTATAGTTCCCATACCTAGTATAGTTCCCATACCTAGTATAGTTCCCATACCTAGTATAGTTCCCTTATACCTAGTATAGTTCCCTTATACCTAGTATAGTTCCCATACCTAGTATAGTTCCCATACCTAGTATAGTTCCCATACCTAGTATAGTTCCCTTATACCTAGTATAGTTCCCATACCTAGTATAGTTCCCATACCTAGTATAGTTCCCATACCTAGTATAGTTCCCATACCTAGTATAGTTCCCATACCTAGTATAGTTCCCATACCTAGTATAGTTCCCATACCTAGTATAGTTCACATACCTAGTATAGTTCCCATATAGTTCCCATACCTAGTATTGTTCCCATACCTAGTATAGTTCCCATACCTAGTATAGTTCCCATACCTAGTATAGTTCCCATACCTAGTATAGTTCCCATACCTAGTATAGTTCCCATACCTAGTATAGTTCCCATACCTAGTTTAGTTCCCATACCTAGTATAGTTCCCATACCTAGTATAGTTCCCATACCTAGTATAGTTCCCATACCTAGTATAGTTCCCATATAGTTCCCATACCTAGTATTGTTCCCATACCTAGTATAGTTCCCATACCTAGTATAGTTCCCATACCTAGTATAGTTCCCATACCTAGTATAGTTCCCATACCTACTATAGTTCCATTACCTAGTATAGTTCCCATACCTAGTATAGTTCCCATACCTAGTATAGTTCCCATACCTAGAATAGTTCCCATACCTAGTATAGTTCCCATACCTACTATAGTTCCCATACCTACTATAGTTCCCATACCTAGTATAGTTCCCATACCTACTATAGTTCCCATACCTAGAATAGTTCCCATACCTAGTATAGTTCCCATACCTAGTATAGTTCCCATACCTAGTATAGTTCCCATACCTAGTATAGTTCCCATACCTAGTATAGTTCCCATACCTAGTATAGTTCCCATACCTAGTATAGTTCCCATACCTACTATAGTTCCCATATCTAGTATAGTTCCTATACCTAGTATAGTTCCCATACCTAGTATATTTCCCATATAGTTCCCATACCTAGTATAGTTCCCATATAGTTCCCATACCTAGTATAGTTCCCATATAGTTCCCATACCTAGTATAGTTCCCATACCTAGTATAGTTCCCATACCTAGTATAGTTCCCATATAGTTCCCATACCTAGTATAGTTCCCATACCTAGTATTGTTCCCATACCTAGTATAGTTCCCATACCTACTATAGTTCCCATATCTAGTATAGTTCCCATACCTAGTATAGTTCCCATACCTAGTATAGTTCCCATACCTACTATAGTACCCATATAGTTCCCATACCTAGTATAGTTCCCATATAGTTCCCATACCTAGTATAGTACCCATATAGTTCCCATACCTAGTATTGTACCCATATAGTTCCCATACCTAGTATAGTTCCCATACCTAGTATAGTTCCCATACCTAGTATAGTTCCCATATAGTTCCCATACCTAGTATAGTACCCATATAGTTCCCATACCTAGTATAGTTCCCATACCTAGTATAGTTCCCATACCTAGTATAGTTCCCATATAGTTCCCATACCTAGTATAGTACCCATATAGTTCCCATACCTAGTATAGTTCCCATACCTAGTATAGTTCCCATACCTAATATAGTACCCATACCTAGTATAGTTCCCATACCTAGTATAGTTCCCATATCTAGTATAGTACCCATACCTAGTATAGTTCCCATACCTAGTATAGTACCCATATAGTTCCCATACCTAGTATAGTTCCCATACCTAGTATAGTTCCCATACCTAGTATAGTTCCCATACCTACTATAGTTCCCATATCTAGTATAGTTCCCATACCTAGTATAGTACCCATATAGTTCCCATACCTAGTATAGTTCCCATACCTACTATAGTTCCCATATCTAGTATAGTTCCCATACCTAGTATAGTACCCATATAGTTCCCATACCTAGTATAGTTCCCATACCTAGTATAGTTCCCATACCTAGTATAGTTCCCATACCTAGTATAGTTCCCATACCTAGTATAGTTCCCATACCTAGTATAGTTCCCATATCTAGTATAGTACCCATACCTAGTATTGTTCCCATATAGTTCCCATACCTAGTATAGTTCCCATACCTAGTATAGTTCCCATACCTAGTATAGTTCCCTTATACCTAGTATAGTTCCCATACCTAGTATAGTTCCCTTATACCTAGTATAGTTCCCATACCTAGAATAGTCCCCATACCTAGTATAGTACCCATACCTAGTATAGTTCCCATACCTAGTATAGTTCCCATACCTAGAATAGTCCCCATACCTAGTATAGTACCCATACCTAGTATAGTACCCATACCTAGTATAGTCCCCATACCTAGTATAGTACCCATACCTAGTATAGTACCCATACCTAGTATAGTTCCCATACCTAGTATAGTTCCCATACCTAGTATAGTCCCCATACCTAGTATAGTACCCATACCTAGTATAGTTCCCATACCTAGTATAGTTCCCATATAGTTCCCATACCTAGTATAGTTCCCATATAGTTCCCATACCTAGTATAGTTCCCATACCTAGTATAGTTCCCATACCTAGTATAGTTCCCATACCTAGTATAGTTCCCTTATACCTAGTATAGTACCCATACCTAGTATAGTTCCCATACCTAGTATAGTTCCCATATAGTTCCCATACCTAGTATAGTTCCCCTACCTAGTATAGTTCCCATACCTAGTATAGTTCCCTTATACCTAGTATAGTACCCATACCTAGTATAGTTCCCATACCTAGTATAGTTCCCATATAGTTCCCATACCTAGTATAGTTCCCATACCTAGTATAGTTCCCATACCTAGTATATTTCCCATATAGTTCCCATACCTAGTATAGTTCCCATATAGTTCCCATACCTAGTATAGTTCCCATATAGTTCCCATACCTAGTATAGTTCCCATACCTAGTATAGTTCCCATACCTAGTATTGTTCCCATATAGTTCCCATACCTAGTATAGTTCCCATACCTAGTATTGTTCCCATACCTAGTATAGTTCCCATACCTACTATAGTTCCCATATCTAGTATAGTTCCCATACCTAGTATAGTTCCCATACCTAGTATAGTTCCCATACCTACTATAGTACCCATATAGTTCCCATACCTAGTATAGTTCCCATATAGTTCCCATACCTAGTATAGTACCCATATAGTTCCCATACCTAGTATAGTACCCATATAGTTCCCATACCTAGTATAGTTCCCATACCTAGTATAGTTCCCATACCTAGTATAGTTCCCATATAGTTCCCATACCTAGTATAGTACCCATATAGTTCCCATACCTAGTATAGTTCCCATACCTAGTATAGTTCCCATACCTAGTATAGTTCCCATATAGTTCCCATACCTAGTATAGTACCCATATAGTTCCCATACCTAGTATAGTTCCCATACCTAGTATAGTACCCATACCTAGTATAGTTCCCATACCTAGTATAGTTCCCATATCTAGTATAGTACCCATACCTAGTATAGTTCCCATATCTAGTATAGTTCCCTTATACCTACTATAGTTCCCTTATACCTACTATAGTTCCCATATACCTAGTATAGTTCCCATACCTAGTATAGTTCCCATACCTAGTATAGTTCCCATACCTAGTATAGTTCCCTTATACCTAGTATAGTTCCCTTATACCTAGTATAGTTCCCTTATACCTAGTATAGTTCCCATATCTAGTATAGTTCCCTTATACCTACTATAGTTCCCTTATACCTACTATAGTTCCCTTATACCTAGTATAGTTCCCTTATACCTAGTATAGTTCCCATACCTAGTATAGTTCCCATACCTAGTATAGTTCCCATACCTAGTATAGTTCCCTTATACCTAGTATAGTTCCCATACCTAGTATAGTTCCCTTATACCTAGTATAGTTCCCATACCTAGTATAGTTCCCATACCTAGTATAGTTCCCATACCTAGTATAGTTCCCATACCTAGTATAGTTCCCTTATACCTAGTATAGTTCCCATACCTAGTATAGTTCCCATACCTAGTATAGTTCCCATACCTAGTATAGTTCCCATACCTAGTATAGTTCCCATACCTAGTATAGTTCCCATACCTAGTATAGTTCCCATACCTAGTATAGTTCCCATACCTAGTATAGTTCCCATACCTAGTATAGTTCCCATACCTAGTATAGTTCCCATACCTAGTATAGTTCCCATACCTAGTATAGTTCCCATACCTAGTATAGTTCCCATACCTAGTATAGTTCCCATACCTAGTATAGTTCCCATACCTAGTATAGTTCCCATACCTAGTATAGTTCCCATACCTAGTATAGTTCCCATACCTAGTATAGTTCCCATACCTAGTATAGTTCCCATACCTAGTATAGTTCCCATACCTAGTATAGTTCCCATACCTAGTATAGTTCCCATACCTAGTATAGTTCCCATACCTAGTATAGTTCCCATACCTAGTATAGTTCCCATACCTAGTATAGTTCCCATACCTAGTATAGTTCCCATACCTAGTATAGTTCCCATACCTAGTATAGTTCCCATACCTAGTATAGTTCCCATACCTAGTATAGTTCCCATACCTAGTATAGTTCCCATACCTAGTATAGTTCCCATACCTAGTATAGTTCCCATACCTAGTATAGTTCCCATACCTAGTATAGTTCCCATACCTAGTATAGTTCCCATACCTAGTATAGTTCCCATACCTAGTATAGTTCCCATACCTACTATAGTTCCCATACCTAGTATAGTTCCCATACCTAGTATAGTTCCCATACCTAGATAGTTCCCATACCTAGTATAGTTCCCATACCTAGTATAGTTCCCATACCTAGTATAGTTCCCATACCTAGTATAGTTCCCATACCTAGTATAGTTCCCATACCTAGTATAGTTCCCATACCTAGTATAGTTCCCATACCTAGTATAGTTCCCATACCTAGTATAGTTCCCATACCTAGTATAGTTCCCATACCTAGTATAGTTCCCATACCTAGTATAGTTCCCATACCTAGTATAGTTCCCATACCTAGTATAGTTCCCATATAGTTCCCATACCTAGTATAGTTCCCATACCTAGTATAGTTCCCATACCTAGTATAGTTCCCATACCTAGTATAGTTCCCATACCTAGTATAGTTCCCATACCTAGTATAGTTCCCATACCTAGTATAGTTCCCATACCTAGTATAGTTCCCATACCTACTATAGTTCCCATACCTAGTATAGTTCCCATACCTAGTATAGTTCCCATACCTAGTATAGTTCCCATACCTAGTATAGTTCCCATACCTAGTATAGTTCCCATACCTAGTATAGTTCCCATACCTACTATAGTTCCCATACCTAGTATAGTTCCCATACCTAGTATAGTTCCCATACCTAGTATAGTTCCCATACCTAGTATAGTTCCCATACCTAGTATAGTTCCCATACCTAGTATAGTTCCCATACCTAGTATAGTTCCCATACCTAGTATAGTTCCCATACCTAGTATAGTTCCCATACCTAGTATAGTTCCCATACCTAGTATAGTACCCATATAGTTCCCATACCTAGTATAGTTCCCATACCTAGTATAGTTCCCATACCTAATATAGTACCCATACCTAGTATAGTTCCCATACCTAGTATAGTTCCCATATCTAGTATAGTACCCATACCTAGTATAGTTCCCATACCTAGTATAGTACCCATATAGTTCCCATACCTAGTATAGTTCCCATACCTAGTATAGTTCCCATACCTAGTATAGTTCCCATACCTACTATAGTTCCCATATCTAGTATAGTTCCCATACCTAGTATAGTACCCATATAGTTCCCATACCTAGTATAGTTCCCATACCTACTATAGTTCCCATACCTAGTATAGTACCCATATAGTTCCCATACCTAGTATAGTTCCCATACCTAGTATAGTTCCCATACCTAGTATAGTTCCCATACCTAGTATAGTTCCCATATCTAGTATAGTACCCATACCTAGTATTGTTCCCATATAGTTCCCATACCTAGTATAGTTCCCATACCTAGTATAGTTCCCATACCTAGTATAGTTCCCTTATACCTAGTATAGTTCCCATACCTAGTATAGTTCCCTTATACCTAGTATAGTTCCCATACCTAGAATAGTCCCCATACCTAGTATAGTACCCATACCTAGTATAGTACCCATACCTAGTATAGTTCCCATACCTAGTATAGTTCCCATACCTAGAATAGTCCCCATACCTAGTATAGTACCCATACCTAGTATAGTACCCATACCTAGTATAGTCCCCATACCTAGTATAGTACCCATACCTAGTATAGTACCCATACCTAGTATAGTTCCCATACCTAGTATAGTTCCCATACCTAGTATAGTCCCCATACCTAGTATAGTACCCATACCTAGTATAGTTCCCATACCTAGTATAGTTCCCATATAGTTCCCATACCTAGTATAGTTCCCATATAGTTCCCATACCTAGTATAGTTCCCATACCTAGTATAGTTCCCATACCTAGTATAGTTCCCATACCTAGTATAGTTCCCATACCTAGTATAGTTCCCTTATACCTAGTATAGTACCCATACCTAGTATAGTTCCCATACCTAGTATAGTTCCCATATAGTTCCCATACCTAGTATAGTTCCCCTACCTAGTATAGTTCCCATACCTAGTATAGTTCCCATACCTAGTATAGTTCCCATACCTAGTATAGTTCCCTTATACCTAGTATAGTACCCATACCTAGTATAGTTCCCATACCTAGTATAGTTCCCATATAGTTCCCATACCTAGTATAGTTCCCATACCTAGTATAGTTCCCATACCTAGTATAGTTCCCATACCTAGTATAGTTCCCATATAGTTCCCATACCTAGTATAGTTCCCATATAGTTCCCATACCTAGTATAGTTCCCATACCTAGTATAGTTCCCATACCTAGTATACTTCCCATACCTAGGAGACTGTAGGTCCCATACCTTGGAGATGTTGGGTACCTGGGAAGCCAGGTGTCCTGTTCTGAGGTTCATGACGTAACAAAACAGCATTTCTTTTGTTGGTATAAACTGGATCAGTGGAAGTAATTTTTTTGCTTTTACATAGTGATCCAGATGACGATCTTTAAAAAAAAAACAAAGGCGTGATTGTTGACATGTGAAGACATCTGACTAACTGAGAAGGCAGATGGCCTGGTCTAAAGTTCCTATGTGAAGTAATTCCAAGTTGTGACCCCACACATTCTGCTAGGGTCTAGTGCGATGGAATCTCCCTATACTGCAGGCTGCATCGGGACTCCCCCTGTATAGAATCCCCCGGGGCCTTGCGTATGGGATCCATATCAATGTCTCCTATTGTTTAGACAACACAGTGTTTCCCTCCTCCCCACTGAAGTGATCACGGGCCAAGCTGGCAGCGGTCTGGGGTACCATCAACACACACACACACACACACACACACACACACACACACACACACACACACACACACACACACACACACACACACACACACACACACACACACACACACACACACACACACACACACACACACACTAAGGAGCCCCCCTCCCCATCCCTCTTCCACACACCCCTTTGGAGGCAAGAATAAGAGCAGCTGCAAAGCGTTTGGGAAAAGTGTGAAAAGTAAACAGAAGAAAACTAAAGAGCCTTGTGTCCCCTTTCTCCTCTCCTGTCCGCCTGTCCCTCTGTTCTCCTCATGACCAATGAGAGATGGAGATGTGTGTGTGTGTGTGTGTGTGTGTGTGTGTGTGTGTGTGTGTGTGTGTGTGTGTGTGTGTGTGTGTGTGTGTGTGTGTGTGTGTGTGTGTGTGTGTGTGTGTGTGTGTGTGTGTGTGTTCCGCTCAGTGGAACCCCTGTCCTTCATCCAGGGCAGACCTGTTCCTCTCAGTGGAACCCCTGTCCTTCATCCAGGGCAGACCTGTTCCTCTCAGTGGAACCCCTGTCCTTCATCCAGGGCAGACCTGTTCCTCTCAGTGGAACCCCTGTCCTTCATCCAGGGCAGACCTGTTCCTCTCAGTGGAACCCCTGTCCTTCATCCAGGGCAGACCTGTTCCTCTCAGTGGAACCCCTGTCCTTCATCCCGGGCAGACCTGTTCCTCTCAGTGGAACCCCTGTCCTTCATCCCGGGCAGACCTGTTCCTCTCAGTGGAACCCCTGTCCTTCATCCAGGGCAGACCCGTTCCTCTCAGTGGAACCCCTGTCCTTCATCCAGGGCAGACCCGTTCCTCTCAGTGGAACCCCTGTCCTTCATCCAGGGCAGACCTGTTCCTCTCAGTGGAACCCCTGTCCTTCATCCAGGGCAGACCTGTTCCTCTCAGTGGAACCCCTGTCCTTCATCCCGGGCAGACCTGTTCCTCTCAGTGGAACCCCTGTCCTTCATCCAGGGCAGACCTGTTCCTCTCAGTGGAACCCCTGTCCTTCATCCAGGGCAGACCCGTTCCTCTCAGTGGAACTGATTCTGTGAACGGTGTAGTCGTATTGAAACTGAATCTCATTTGATCGTTTAAGAATTGGAGTTATTCCAAATGACTCCAATAGAACATAGCGAGCTGTAGGTTCTAGAAGTTGGAGAATGTTTTGGAAACTGTTCAAGAACAAAGATGTCTCCACAAACACCATCAGTGTGACCAAAGTGTTAACCCAGCTTGCACATTTGGTTCCTTGGAAGTTGTGGTAGAGTACCTTTCTTTGGTTTCCCAATGGTTCTGGGACCAAAGCCATATGTTTCCTGACCGTTAAAACGGAATGTTTTCCAAACGTTTACAGAACGGAAGTGAAAATTTCACCTCGTCTGGGAACATGCATTTTTAGGTTGCAGGGAGATTCTGAGAAAAATGTTCTATGGTTCCAGGGAGGTTCTGAGAACGTGTTTCTATGGTTCCATGGAGGTTCTGAGAACGTGTTTCTATGGTTCCAGGGAGGTTCTGAGAACGTGTTTCTATGGTTCCATGGAGGTTCTGAGAACGTGTTTCTATGGTTCCAGGGAGATTCTGAGCATGTTTTTCTATGGTTCCAGGGAGGTTCTGAGAACGTGTTTCTATGGTTCCATGGAGGTTCTGAGAACGTGTTTCTATGGTTCCATGGAGGTTCTGAGCACGTTTTTCTATGGTTCCAGGGAGGTTCTGAGAACGTGTTTCTATGGTTCCTTGGAGGTTCTGAGAACGTGTTTCTATGGTTCCAGGGAGGTTCTGAGAACGTTTTTCTATGGTTCCAGGGAGGTTCTGAGAACGTGTTTCTATGGTTCCAGGGAGGTTCTGAGAGCGTTTTTCTGGGAAGTTTTATTAACGTTCGGTAATTAATTAAATAACGTTCTGATAACATGTTTCAATAAAACTTTCAAATAACACTGCTAACTTAGATTAACTGTTCTGAACTCCAAGCACAGATATGACACATGGAAATGAATTTGCATAGGCATTAATCATGCACATACAGTACAAACAGACAGACCAAACAGGAAACAGACAGACCAAACAGGAAACAGACAGACCAAACAGTGCTGTGAAAAAGTATTTGCCCCTTTCTAATTTTCTCCATTCTTGCACATTTTTGATACTGAATGTTATCAGATTTTCAACCAAAACTTGATATTAGATAAAGGGAACCTGAGTTTACAAATAACAACAAATAATTGTACTTATTTTATTTACTTAATTCACAAATGTATGCAACACCCAATGGCCCTGTGTGTAAAAGTAAATGCCCCTTATACTCAATAACTGGTTGCGCCATCTTTAGCTTCAATGACTCAAACCAAACACTTCCTGTAGTTGTTGATCAGTCTCTCAGTTGTCTAGCATGAACTGCTCGTTTCAAGTCCTGCCACAACATCTCACTTGGGATTAAGTCTAGACTTTGACTAGGCCATTCCAAAACTTAAAATGTGTTGCTTTTTAACCATTTTCATGTAGACTTGATTGTGTGTTTTGGATCATTGTCTTGCTACATGACCCAGCTGTGGTTCAGCTTCAGCTTACAGACGGATGGCCTGACATTCTCCTGTAGAATTCTCTGATACGGAGCAGAATTCATGGTTCCTTCTAGAAAAGCATCCCCAAACCATCACACTACCATCACCATGCTGACCCCAAACCATCACACTACCACCACCATGCTGACCCCAAACCATCACACTACCACCACTATGCTGACCCCAAACCATCACACCACCACCACCATGCTGACCCCAAACCATCACACTACCACCACCATGCTGACCCCAAACCATCACACTACCACCACCATGCTGACCCCAAACCATCACACTACCATCACCATGCTGACCCCAAACCATCACACTACCACCACCATGCTGACCCCAAACCATCACACTACCATCACCATGCTGATCCCAAACCATCACACTACCACCACCATGCTGACCCCCAAACCATCACACTACCACCACCATGCTGACCCCAAACCATCACACTACCACCACCATGCTGACCCCAAACCATCACACTACCACCACCATACTGACCCCAAACCATCACACTACCACCACCATGCTGACCCCAAACCATCACACTACCATCACCATACTGACCCCAAACCATCACACTACCACCACCATGCTTGTCCGTTGGTATGAGGTTCTTACTGTGGAATGAAGTGTTTGGTTTTCACCAGACATAATGGGACCCATCTCGTCCAAAAAGTTATACTCTCATCTGTCTATAGAACATTCTTCCAAGAGTCTTTTTTACATTTTTATTTATTTCACCTTTATTTAACCAGGTAGGCCAGTTGATAACAAGTTCTCATTTACAACTGCAACCTGGCCAAGATAAAGGATAGCAGTGCGACAAAAACAACAACACAGAGTTACACATAAACAAACGTACAGTCAATAACACAAAAGAAAATAAAAATCTAAAAACCAAATCTGTACAGTGTGTGCAAATGTAGAAGAGTAGGGAGGTAGGCAATAAATAGGCCATAGAGGCGAAATAATTACAATTTAACAATAACACTGGAGTGATAGATGTGCAGATGATGATGTGCAAATAGAGATACTGGGGTGCAAAAGAGCAAGAGGGTAAGTAACAATATGGGGATGAGGTAGTTGGGTGTGCTATTTACAGATTGTCTGTGTACAGGTACAGTGATCGGTAAGCTGCTCTGACAGCTGATGCTTAAAGTTAGAGAGGGAGATATAAGACTCCAGCTTCAGAGATTTTTGCAGTTCGTTCCAGTCACTGACAGCAGAGAACTGGAAGGAAAAGCGGCCAAAGGAGGTGTTGGCTTAGGGGATGACTAGTGCAATATACCTGCTGGAGCGCGTGCTAGGGGTGGGTGTTGCTATGGTGACCAGTGAGCTGAGATAAGGCGGTGCTTTACCTAGCAAAGACTTATAGATGACCTGGAGCCAGTGGGTTTGGCAACGGATATGCAGTGAGGTCCAGCCAACGAGAGCATACAGGTAGCAGTGGTGGGTAGTATATAGGGATTTGGTGAGAAAACAGATGGCACTGTGATAGACTACATCCAATTTGCTGAGTAGAGTGTTGGAGGCTATTTTGTAAATGACATCGCTGAAGTCAAGGATCGGTAGGATAGTCAGTTTTAAGAGGGTATGTTTGGCGGCATGAGTGAAGGAGGCTTTGTTGCGAAATAGGAAGCCTATTTTAGATTTAATTTTGGATTGGAGATGCTTAATGTGAGTCTTGAAGGAGAGTTTACAGTCTAACCAGAAACCTAGGTATTTGTAGTTGTCCACATATTCTAGGTCAGAACTGTCCAGAGTAGTGATGCTAGTCGGGCGGGAGGGTGCGGGCAGCAATCGGTTGAAGAGCATGCATTTAGTTTTACTAGCATTTAAAAGCAGTTGGAGGCAACGGAAGGAGAGTTGTATGGCGTTGAAGCTCGTTTGGAGGTTTGTTAGCACAGTCCAAAGAAGGGCCAGATGTATACAGAATGGTGTCGTCTGCGTAGAGGTGGATCAGAGAATCACCAGCAGCAAGAGCGACATCATTGATGTATACAGAGAAAAGAGTCGGCCCGAGAATTGAATCCTGTGGCACCCCCATAGAGACTGCCAGAGGTCAGGACAACAGGCCCTCTGATTTGACACACTGAACTCTATCTGAGAAGTAGTTGGTGAACCAGGCGAGGCAGTCATTTGAGAAGCAAAGGCTATTGAGTCTGCCGATAAGAATGCAGTGATTGACAGAGTCGAAAGCCTTGGCCAGGTTGATGAAGACGGCTGTGTTTTATCGATGGCGGTTATGATGTCATTTAGCACCTTGATCGTGGCTGAGGTGTACCCATGACCAGCTCGGAAACCAGATTGCATAGTGGAGAAGGTACGGTGGGATTCGAAATGTTCAGTGATCTGTTTATTAACTTGGCTTTCAAAGATTTTAGAAAGGCAGGGCAGGATGGATATAGGTCTATAACAGTTTGGGTCTTGAGTGTCTCCCCCTTTGAAGAGGGGGATGACCGCGGCAGCTTTCCAATCTTTGGGGATCTCAGACGATACGAAGGAGAGGTTGAACAGGCTAGTAATAGGGGTTGCAACAATTTCGTCAGATAATTTTAGAAAGAGAGGGTCCAGATTGTCTAGCCCAGCTGATTTGTAGGGATCCAGATTTTGCAGTTCTTTCAGAACATCAGCTGTCTGGATTTGGGTGAAGGAGAAGCGGGGGGGGGGGGGGGGTTGGGCAAGTTGCTGCAGGGGATGCTGAGATGTTGGCCAGGGTTGGGGTAGCCAGGTGGGAAGCATGGCCAGCCGTGGAAAAATGCTTATTGAAATGATAGATTATCGTAGATTTATCGGTGGTGACAGTGTTTCCTAGCCTCAGTGCAGTGGGCAGCTGGGAGGAGGTGCTCTTATTCTCCATGGACTTTACAGTGTCCCAAAACTTTTTGGAATTAGTGCTACAGGAAGCAAATTTCTGTTTGATAAAGCTATTCTTAGCTTTCCTAACTGACTGAGTATATTGGTTCCTGACTTCCCTGAAAAGTTGCATATCGCGGGGGCCAGTCGATGCTAATACAGAACGCCACAGGATGTTATTGTGCTGGTCAAGGGCAGTCAAGTCTGGGGTGAACCAAGGGCTATATCTGTTTTTAGTTCTAAATTTTTTGAATGGGGCATGCTTATTTAAGATGGAGAGGAAAGCACTTTTGAAGAGCAACCAGGCATCCTCTACTGACGGGATGAGGTCAATATCCTTCCAGGATACCCGGCCAGGTCGATTAGAAAGGCCTGCTTGCTGAAGTGTTAAAGGGAGCGTTTGACAGTGGTGAGGGGTGGTTGTTTGACCGCAGACCCATTACGGATGCAGGCAATGAGGCAGTGATCGCTGAGATCCATGTCCCAGTTTAGGTCACCTAACAGTGCGAACTCTGAAGATAGATGGGGGGCGATCAGTTCACATATGGTGTCCAGGGCACAACTGGGGGCTGAAGTGGGTCTATAACAAGCGGCAACGGTGAGAGACTTGTTTCTGGAAAGATGGATTTTTAAAAGTAGAAGTTTGAATTGTTTGGGCACAGAGCCTGGATAGTACGACAGAACTCTGCAGGCTATCACTGCAGTAGATTGCAGCTCCGCCCCCTTTGACAGTTCTATCTTGTCGTTAAATGTTCTAGTTCGGGATGGAAAGGATGACCATCCAGGTGCTTCCAGGTGCTTCTTGGCAAACTTGAGTCAACTTTTTGTTGTTATTTGTTACCTCAGGTTGCCTTTATGTAATATTAGGTTTTGGTTGAAGGTCTGATAACATTCAGTATCAAAAATATACAAAAGTAGAGAAAATTAGAAAGGGGGCAAATACTTTTTCACGGCACTGTATGGTTCTCAGAACGTTATA